>NC_134394.1:0-175022 GCF_035582795.1 Mycteria americana | reverse complement strand
CCAGGGGGTCCCTCGCCCTGGGGGGGGGCCCAGGGCCCGGGGGGGGCCTCGGGGGGCCGGGGCTCCCAGTGGGGCTGCCCCACGGCGGGGAAGGGGCCGGCGGGAGGGTACAGGGGGGCGTAGGGGCCCAGCTGCGGTTCCATGGCGCTGCGGGGGGGGGCGAAGACGGGCGAGAAGAGGGGCTGGGGGGATCCCTGGGTGTGGGGCGGCAGCGTGGGGACCCCCTCCCTGCTACCCCCCCGCCCCCCCCCCCCCCCCCCCCGGTTTCCCGGCCCAAGGACCCACCAGGGGCGGGAAGTGGGGGGAGGCCCCCGGCATCCGGGGTGCAGGGGGGTGGCCCCCACCCCAAGGTGAGGACCCAGGCATCCAGGCCGTCCCTGGGCCACCCCGTGGACCCCGTTGTCCCCTCCCAAGGGACCCAGCGGTCCCTGGGCCACCCCATGGACCCCATTGTCCCCCCAAGGGTCCCAGGCATCCCAGCTGTCCCTGGGCCACCCCGTGGACCCCCTCATCCCCCCAAGGGACGCAGGCGTCCCGGCCGTCCCTGGGCCACCCCGTGGACCCCGTTGTTCCCCCCGAGGGAGCCGGGCGCCTGGGCCCCGCCGTACCTTCAGCGGGGTCTCGTCCCCGTCCCCGCGCCGAGGCGGGAGCTGGCACACACAGCGGAGCGGAGGCTGTTCCCGGAGGCGCAGCCCCGAACCCGCTTGCGCTATGACTGTGCAGGATGCGGCCCCAGATCGCACCTGCCCCCCGCCCCCCCGCCCCCCCCCGGGGGAGGGCAAAGTGGGGCCAACCTGCCCCGGGGGTGGGAAGGGCACCCCCAAATCCTGGCCCCGGGGGCGCACGGCACCCAGACATCCGGTCGCAGCCCCGGGGGTGCGCGCCGAGCCTGGACGCGGGTGCCTGGCCTAGGTGTGGAGGGGGGTGCAGCACCCGGGTGCCTGGGTCCGTGCCCCGGCTTTGGGGGGTGCCCGTGTCCCCTGGCGGGGTGCGTAAAGCCGGACGCCGGCGTCCCCGTGGCCCGTGGGGCTGGCCGTGCCCGGACGCCTGGGTCCCTATCCCGGCCCAGGGAGGGGGTGCAGCACCCGGACGCCTGGGTCCGCTACGCAGGCGACGTTTCGCTTTCGGGATGAATCAGGGCCGCTGGCGCCCTTTGTTGTGGGTTCGGGGTGCCGGGATGCGGCGCCCCAATTCATCCCGAAACCGGGCGGGTGGGGGCTGCCCCACGTGCCCCACGGTTATGGAGTGCCCCCCCCCCCCCCCCCCAACAAACCCAGGCACCCCGAGTGGGGCAGGGGTGGTGGTGGGGGGTCCCCCAGCCCCACAGCAGGGTGATTTATTGGGGGGACGGGCCCTCCAACCCTGCCCCATCGCTGCCCCCAGAGCGATGGCAACGTGGGGGGGGTGATGGAAAAGGGTGGTGGGTCCTGGCTGTGCCCGGGGGGCACCCATAGCCCCTCACCCCAAATCCTGGGGCGTCCCAGCATGGAGGGGGGTTACAGCCAGCGTGGCAGGGGGCTGCTGGGGCGGTGGGGAGCCGGACGCCTGGGGTCCCTGGGGGGGGGGGGGGGGGGCAGCGGGGTGTGTGTGGGGCACCCAGGCAGCGGGGTCCCCCCGGGATGCCCGGGTCCCCGGGGGGGCAGTGGGGTGCGTGGGTGCCCCCAGAGGCCTGGTCCCCCCCCCCCGCCGTGGAGGCAGCGGCGGGCGCAGGATCGGGCTGGGGCGGCGAAGGGGAAATGACTCGGCGACGCCGCGGCGCTTCCTGGGGCGGCGGAGCCAGAGGCCGCGGCCGAGGCCTCGCGTGGGCCCGGCCGCTCGCCCGCCATGGAGCCCGAGCCGGAACGCGGCCCCCGCGGTGAGCCCGGCCCCGCGGGCAGCCAGGGGTTAACGGGGGCGGGGGGGTCTCCTCCGGCGGGACCCCCCGCTCCACCCCACTGGCCCCCCCCAGGGAGCCCCTGCTGCCCCCCCCCCCCCCCCAGGGTGGCCCCACACACCCCAGTGCCCCCCAGAAATGGGCCCTGGCGTGGTGGGGGAGGGGGTGGTGGGGAGCCGGACGCCTGGGTCCACGCCGGGTCCGGGGGGAGAGGCCGGGGGGGTGGCACCCGTCTGCCTGGGTCCCTGGGGCAGTGGGGCGCGTGGGGCAGCGGGGTGTGGGGGGCAGTGGGGTGCGTGGGGTGGAGCGGGGACAGCCGGACACCTGGGTCCCTGGGTGCTAGGGGGGTGTCACCGGGGTCCCCGGACGCCTGGGTGCCTGGGGCAGTGGGGGTCCCTGGGGCAGTGGGGTGCGTGGGGCAGTGGGGTGCGTGGGGTGGAGCGGGGGACACCCGGCTGCCTGGGTCCCTGGGGTGGAGCCGGGATCCCCGGACACCTGGGTCCCCAGGCAGCACCGTGTCACCCTCTCCCCTCCCGCAGGTGACCCGGGCCCCGCCGGCCCCCCGGCCCCCCTGGAGCTGCGGCTGCGGCGGCTCGAGGAGGAGCTGGCGCTGGTGAAGGCGGCGCTGGCGGATGCTCTGCGGCGCCTCGGCCTCTACGACCAGCACCTGCCCCGGCTGTTGAGGCACCTGCCCCACGGTGAGGTCTCGACGCCAGGGCCCCCCCATGGGTGCCGGGGTCCCCCCCGCCGTGGGGTCCCTTGTCTGGAAGCTGGGTCCCCCCGGACACCTGGGTCCCCCCGGATACCAGGGTCTGTGGGGTGGCGGGGGGTCTCGGGCGCTGACCCCTCTCCCCCCCCCAGCAGCCAACGGTGCCGTCCTGGAGCCCTGCCTGCAGCTGGACCCCGACGGGCCCCCCCCGGCCCACCCTGGACCCCCCCGAGCCGTCAGCGTGGGGACGCAGACAGAGGAGACAGCCCCAACCCCAGAGGCGCCGGGACACAGCGGGGACCAGGGGGCCCCCCAGGAGCCACCCCCCCCGGGGTCCCCCCCGTGCCCCCCAGCACCTGCCCCAGCCTCCCCGGAGCCCCCGGCTCCTGATTCCCCCCCGGCGGCCCCCAGCCCGGCCCCACGGGGTCCCCGCAAAGAGCTGTGAGGATGGGGGGCCCCGATGCCTGGGGGAGCGGGGGGCTGTGGCGAAGAGGGGTGTGGGTCTGGATGCCTGGGTCCGCTGGGGGGGGGCTGGGTCTGCTGCCAGGGCTGTGGGGAGAGGGATGGGGGGCCGGACGCCTGGGTCCGCTGGGAAAGTGGGGGGCTGTGGGGAGAGGGGCCGGAGGCCGATTCCCTGGGTCCATGGGGAGGATGGTGTCAGGGTTAGGGTGGGAATTGGGGGGGGGTGAGAGCAGGGGAGGTGTTAACCCTTCACTGACGGTGTCCCCCCGTCCCCCCTGTGTCCTCCGTGTCCCCCCTGCCCCCCGTGTCCCCCCGTCCCCCCCAGCCTGCGCAGGCACAGCTCCTCCTCCGGCAGCGCCAGCCCCCGGCAGCGCCTGAGCAGGAAAGCGGCTTCGTCCGCCAACCTCCTGCTGCAGGCGGGGAGCCCCGAGAGGTGGGGGTCCCCCCGGCACCCCCAAACCCACCGTGTACCCCCACAGCCCCCCGTGCACCCCCTCAGCCCCCCTGCAACCCAACGCCGCCTGCACCCCCTATCCCTTCCGCACTCCCACAGACCCTCTGCACCCCCTCATCCCCCCCCGGCACCCCCACATCTCCCCCTGCACCCCCACATCCCCCCCTGCACCCTCTCATCCCCACCCTGCAGCCCTACATGCCCCTGCACCCACAAATCTCCCCTGCACCCCCACATCCCCCCTGCATCCTGCTGCACCCCCTCACCCCCCCGCCCCCCCTCTCATCCCCCCTGCACCCCCACACTCCCCCGTTGACGCCGCCTCTCCCTGGCAGCCGCCCGAAGGAGCCCACCCTGAGCCCAGGTGGGTGCTGGGGACCGGGGGTTCATTTTTGGGGTGCAGGGGGGGTCATTACTGGGGTGCATGGTGCTCATTCTTGGGGTGTAACGCCGTTTCCCTCCCCAGGGTCGCGCCGCGGGAACTACAACCTGGGTGAGGCTCGGGGGCATCTGTCCATCCATCCATCCGTCCGTGGGGTGGGGGCCGGGAGCCGTTGGGTGACCCCCGGCATCCCCGCCCCACAGAAGGGGTGTCGGTGAAGATGTTCCTGCGGGGCCGCCCCATCACCATGTACGTGCCCTCGGGGCTGGGCCCCTACGGGGGGCTGCGGGCCGAGCTGCCCCCCGAGCGCCTCCAGCTTGACTGGGTGTATCCTGCACCGGGGGGGGGGACGACACCCACGTCCCCCCATGGCGCATCCCGTGACGTGTGTGTCCCCCGACCTGGGGGTCCCCGGCCCCGTCCCTGTCCCCATCTGGGTGTGCTTGTCCCTCTCTGGGAGTCCCATCCCTGGCCCCATCCCCATCCACCTCTGGGGGTCCCCATCCCTCTCTGGGGTCCCCATCTGGGGGTCTCCCTCTGCACCCGTTGTATCCCTTAACGGAGCCCAGCTACGGGTACCGGGGCCGGGACAGCCGCTCCAACCTGCACGTGCTGGCCTCGGGCGAGCTGGTGTACTTCATCGCCTGCGTCGTCATCCTCCTGCACGTCCCGCACCGCCGCCAGCGCCACTACCTGCGCCACAGCGACTGCGTGCGCTGGTGAGCCCCGGGCGGGGGGGGGGGCGTCCCCGTCTCCATCCCCCCCCTCACCCCCTGCTTCCCCCGCAGCCTGGCCGTGCACCCCGACCGCCTCCGCGTCGCCACGGGGCAGGCGGCCGGCGTTGACAAGGACGGCAAGGTATGGGGTGGGGATGGGGTGGGAACGGGGATGGGATGGGATGGGATGGGATGGGATGGGATGGGGATGGGGATGGGATGGGATGGGATGGGATGGGGATGGGATGGGATTGGGATGGGATGGGATGGGATGGGATGGGGATGGGGATGGGATGGAGACAGAGATGGGGATGGGATTGGGATGGGGATGGGATGGAACAGGGACAGAGACTGGGATGGGACAGGGATGGGATGGGATGGAATGAAGATAGGACAGCGATGGGAACGGGATGGGATGGGGACAAGGACAGGGATGGGGGTATGTGTCCCCCCCACCGTGGGACGGGACCCCCCGGGACCCCCTGCCCCCCAACCCGCGCTTGTCCCCGCAGCCGCTGCAGCCCATCGTGCACATCTGGGACTCGGCCACGCTGCTCACGCTGCAGCAGATCGGCCTCGGCAGCTTTGAGCGGGGCGTGGGCTCCCTCGCCTTCTCCACCGCCGTGAGTCCGCGTCCCCCCGTCCCTCCGTTCCTCTGTCCCCCCCGTCCCGCGTCCGTCCCCCTCACCCCTGTCCCCCCAGGACCAGGGCGCTTACCTCTGCGTGGTGGACGACTCCAACGAGCACATGATGTCGGTGTGGGACTGCGCCCGTGGCACCAAGCAGGCGGAGGTGAAGGTGAGGGGACCCAGGCATCCAGATGGGGGGGACCCCAGCATCCAGGGCGGGGGTCCCAGGCGTCGGGGCTGACGGTTTGCCCCCCCCAACCCACAGAGCACGAACGAGTCAGTGCTGACGGTGGAGTTCAACCCCCAGGACAGCAGCAGCATCATCACCAGCGGCAAGTCCCACGTCTACTTCTGGACCTGGAGCGGGGCCACCCTCACCAAGAAGCAGGGCATCTTCGGGGTGAGCGGGGTGCCCCAGGGGGCTGGGGGGGCCGGGGGGGGCCGGGTTCGTGCTGACGCTGCTATCTTCCCCCCCCCCAGAAGTACAAGAAGCCCAAGTTCATCCAGTGCTTCATCTTTAACGCCGCCGGGGACGTGCTGACGGGTGACTCCGAGGGCAACATCCTGACCTGGACCCGCGCCGCCGGGGACGGCCGCACGCCGGGGAAGGGTGGCAAAGGTGGGGGACGGGGATGGGGACGGGGGACGAGGGACCATGGGGCAGCTGTGGGGGCTGACCCCGGCTCCGCAGAGACGTACCAGATCGGGCAGCAGACCCGGGCACACGAGGGCAGCATCTTCGCCCTGTGCCGCCGGCGAGACGGGACGGTGCTGAGCGGCGGCGGCAAGGACCGGCGGGTGGTGTGCTGGAGCCCCGCGCTGGCCCTGCTGCAGGAGGCCGAGGTGGGGGACCCGGCCCCTCCAGAACCCTCCCTAGTTCCCCAAAATCTGCCTCAGCCCCCCAAAACTCACTCTGGCCCCCAGAACCTGCCCCGGTTCCCCAGCTCCCCGAGTGCTTCGGGGTGGGGTGACCGTGAAGGGGGGAGTTTGGGTGCCCCCCCTGACGCCTGCCGACCCCCAGCTCCCTGAGCGCTTCGGGGCGGTGCGGACCATCGCGGAGGGACCCGGGGACGAGCTGCTGGTGGGGACGACCCGCAACGCCCTATTGCGGGGGACGCTGGCTGCCGGCTTCACCCCCATCGTGCAGGTTGGGCCGGGGTGGGGGTGGGGGGGTGGGGGTGTCTCCCCACCATGGGGATGGGGTGATGACCCCCCCGTTCCCCGTCCCTCCCAGGGGCACACGGACGAGGTGTGGGGCTTGGCCACCCACCCCAGCTGCTGCCTCTTCCTCACCTGCGGCTACGACCGGCAGCTCTGCCTGTGGGACGGGCAGGAGCACGCACTGGCCTGGAGCCTGGCGCTGGAGGTGGGGGCCTGGGGGGGGGCAGGAGCCTGGTATGGGGGTACAGGGGGTCTGGGGGGCAGGAGGCTGGTATGGGGGTATGGGGGTACAGGGGGTCTGGGGGGGGCAGGAGGCAGGAGCTTGGTATGGGGGTACAGGAGGGCTGGGGGCAGCAGGGTGTGGGAGACTGGTATGGAAGTATGGGGGGGCTGGGGGGGGGCTGGAGGGACCGGGGGGCCTGGGATGGGGGTACAGGGGTACAAGGGGTCTGGGGGGACCAGGAGGCAGGAGGCTGGTATGGGGGTACAGGGGGTCTGTGGGGGTCTGGGGGGGCAGGGGGCAGGAGGCTGGTCTGGGGGTACAGGGGGTCTGGGGAGGTCTGGGGGGGGCAGGGGGCAGGAGGCTGGTATGGGGGTATGGGGGTACAGGGGGTCTGGGGGGGGCAGGAGGCTGGTATGGGGGTATGGGGGTACAGGGGGTCTGGGGGGGTCTGGGGGGGGCAGGGGGCAGGAGGCTGGTGTTGGGGTACATGGGGGTCCGGGGGGGCAGGAGGCTGGTATGGGGGTATGGGGGTACAGGGGGCAGGAGGCTGGTATGGGGGTACAGGGGGTCTGGGGGGGGCAGGTGGCAGGAGGCTGGTGTTGGGGTACATGGGGGTCCGGGGGGGCCGGTGCTTGCATGGCCTAATGCCCCCGTCCCCACAGGACACGGGGCTCTGCGCTGACTTCCACCCGGGGGGGCAGGTGGTGGCCGTGGGGCTGCTGATGGGGCGGTGAGTGATGAGGGACAGCGGGGGGGACACGTGGGGGGACGTCGGGGAGGGGGGCGGGACACTGGCGGGGGCACGGTGCCATGCAGGGGGACCGAGACGTGGGAGGACAGGGACAGGGGGGACAGTGCTTGGGGAACGGGGACACGGGGGGGCCAGTGCCCTCAGCCTCCCCGACCCCGCGGTCCCCATGTCCCCCTGTTCCCCCCGGTACCCGCTGTGCCCTCGTCCCCCTGTGTCCCCCCGCCCCGTGTCCCCGCTGTCCCCACAGGTGGCTGGTGCTGGACACGGCAACTCAGCAGCCGCTGGCCGGGGGCTCGGACGGGAACGAGCAGCTCTCGGTGGTGCGGTTCTCCCCGGGTGAGCCACCGTCCCCACCACAGGGGGGGGACCCTCCATGTCCCCCTCCCTGTCCCCAACCCCTTCCCTGTCCCTGCAGACGGCTCCTTCCTGGCCATCGGCTCCCACGACAACTTCATCTACATCTACAGCGTCACTGAGGGCGGACGCAAGTACACCCGCTTTGGGCGCTGCACGGTGAGAGTTGGGGGGACTCCGGGGGTCCCCGCTGCCCCTGGCGTCCCCAACACCCCCTCCTGCCACCCCCCCACCCCCCCCCAGGGCCACTCCAGCTTCATCACCCACCTGGACTGGTCCAAGGACGGCCGCTTCATCATGTCCAACTCGGGGGACTACGAGATCCTCTACTGTGAGTGGGGGGAATGGACCCGGGGGGGCTGGTGGGCACCCCCTTATCCTGCTGGGACCCCCCGGGGCTGGCAGGCACCCCCTTATCCTGCCGGGACCCCCAGCATGGGGGGTTGGCATGCACCCCCTCATCCCCTGGGACCCCCCGGGGATGGGGGCCTGGTGTGCACCCCCTCATCCTGCTGGGGGTGGGGGTTGGTGTGCACCCCACCCTGACCCAGGCTCTGGGGGGGGGTCTCACTGCCCCTGTCCCCCCACCCAGGGGATGTCGCCGGGGGCTGCAAACTGCTCCGCAACCGCTTTGAGAGCCGGGACCGGGAATGGGCGTCCTACACCTGCGTGCTGGGCTTCCACGTCTTTGGTGAGCATGGGGGGGCCAGGGATCGGGGGGGAGGCAATCGGGGGGGTTCTGGAGGTCCCCCTGACCCCCCCTCCGTGTCCCCTGCAGGCGTCTGGCCCGATGGCTCAGACGGCACTGACATCAACTCCCTGTGCCGGTCCCACCACGAGCGCCTGGTGGCCGTGGCCGATGACTTCTGCAAAGTGCATCTCTTCCAGTACCCCTGCGCCCGCCCCAAGGTGGGCTGGGGGGGTCCCGGGGGGGGTCTGGACCCCCGGGTGGGGCAGGCTGGGGGACTGGGGGGGTTCAGACCCCCGGGGGGGCAGGCGGGGGGGGCACAGGGGGGGTCCAGATGCCCAGGTGGGGTGGGCTGGGGGGACAGGGAGGGTGCAGGGGGGAGGCTGCAGGAGGGCGGGCGCTTGGAAGGGGGTGCGCGTGTGCGAGGGGAGGGCACGCGCGTGCGACCCGCGTGCAAGGGGAGGGCGTCTGCGTGGAACACGCGTGCAAGGGGAGGGCGCGTGCGTGCAACGCGTGCAAGGAGCAGCCCCGGCTGCGAGGCACGCAGGCCGGCCGTGCGCAGTCACGCGCTTGTGCACGGGGTCCGGGCCGGAGACGCGTGCCTGCGAACACGCTCGTGCACGGGAACCAGGCTGGATGCCTGTGCGCGCACACGCTCACGCTCGCGGGCCCTGCAGGCACCGAGCCACGTGTACGGGGGCCACGGCAGCCACGTCACCAACGTGCGCTTCACCCACGACGACGGGCACCTCATCTCCCTGGGGGGCAAGGACACCAGCGTCTTCCAGTGGCGGGTGCTGGGGGGGCCACCGCCGCCCTGCAGCCGCTCGCCCTGCACCCCGGAGCCTGGGGGGGACCCCGATCCGCGCTGAGCCGCCCCCCCGCTTCCTCTTCCTCGGCCGCTTCCTCTTCCTCCCTCCCTTCCTCGCCCTCCTGGGGACCAAGGTGGGGGGGCTCGCCCCCCCCCCCCGTTTTCACGCTGCACTGTGAGAGGCACCAATAAAGCCTGGGGTCAGGGGCCCGGCTTCGCCTGCTTCCTGCCGCCGCGGAAACGGCTGCCCGCTTCCCGGAAGCGCCGGAGATTGCCGAGCCGGCCCGAGGTCGTTCCCACCGCTCCCCCCGACCCCTTTCCGGAAGCGCTCCGGCTCTGGCGGAACTTGCCGAGCCCCTTCCGGAGGAGCCCGAGGCCAGGCCGAGGCGTCCCGAAGCTCTTCCGGAGTGGCCCGAGCCCGCGCCGAGGCGTCCCGAGGCTTCTCCGGAGGTGCCCGAACCCCTTCCGAGCCTCTTCCGAAAGGTTCCGAGGCCTCTCCGGAAGCGCCCGAGGCCGCGCCGAGCTTGTTCCGAAGCCGCCCGAGCCGCTCCGGAGGCGCCCGAGCGGGTCGTGCCGGTGCGGAGGCGGCGGGAGCGGGAGGCGATGAAGCGCGGCCGGGGCCGGGCCCGGGGGTAGCGCGGCCGAGCGAGCGGCCATGGCGGCCAACATGTACCGCGTCGGCGGTGAGCGGAGGCGGGGGTGGGAGCGGGGCCGGGGCCGAGAGGGGAGAGGGGGCCCCGCGCCTGTGAGGGGACGGGGTGTCCCGTGAGGGAATTAGGGGGATCCGTGAAGGGAGGGGGGTCCCACAAGGGGAAGGGGGGGGTCCCGTGAGGGGATTAGGTGGGTCCGTGAGGGCCGGGGGGGGCCCGTGAGGAGGAGGGGGGGCACTGTGAGGGGAACGGGGGTCCCTGAGGCCCAGAGGTGGGCGACACTCGGCTCCCTCCCCCCCCCCCCCCCCCCCCCGTGTCTGTGAGGAAGAGGAGGGGCCCTTGGAGGGGCAATGCCGTGTCTGTGACAAGAGGGACCCACGAGGGGGGGAAGGGGGAACCCATGAGAGGGAGCCCCGGCTTCGGGGGGGGGGGGGGGGGGGGAGGTGTTCGTCCCGTCCCCCCCCCCCGTCTGTGAGGGGGAGGGTCGGGTCCGTGTCGGTGGGGGACCCGTGGTCTGGAGGGGGGGCCGGGAGCAGGGGGCTGCGTTTCAGCGAAGGAGAAACGGGGTCCCAGTGTCCACGAACGGAAGGGGGGGCTGTGTCTGTGAGGAGCGGGGACTCCCCGAGGGGCAGGGGGGTCCTGTTTTGGGGGGGGAGCCCCGTGGGGTAAGGAGGAGCCCCCTGTGCCCATGAGGAGGAAGGGGTGTGTGTGAAGGGAAGCCCCCCGTCATTTTTCTGAGAGGAGAAAGGGGGTTCTTCTTAGTTTTTAGAAGAAAAGGGGGGGGACTGCGGAGCCTCTCACTGCACCCCCTTTTTTTCTGCAGATTATGTCTACTTCGAGAACTCCTCCAGCAACCCCTACCTCGTCCGCCGCATCGAGGAGCTCAACAAGGTGAGGAGCCACGTCCCGGTGGGGCTGGGGGGCACGGTGCCCTGGGGACAGGGACCCCTCCATTCCCGGGAGGCTTCCCCTGCCCCCTCCTCACCTTTGTGTGTGTCCCCCCCCCCCAGACCGCCAACGGCAATGTGGAGGCCAAAGTGGTCTGCCTCTTCCGCCGGCGGGACATCTCCAGCAGCCTCAACAGCTTGGCCGACAGCAATGCGCGTGAGTGGGGGCTCCTGCGCCCCGGGGAGGGGCGGTGGAGGGGTGTGTGGGGGGACTGTGGCTGTGCCCCCCCCCCCCGCCCCAGGGCTGGGGTGTGGCAGGGGAGAGATCCTGGCTTGTTGTCACTCCTGCCTCGGGGCGTTCGGTTCCCTGAGGGTGCTGGGAGGGGTCCGTGACCTCCCCCACCCCAACTTGGGCTGCCCCCCAGCATGGGGTGGGGGGGAACTGGCCTGTCCCAATCCAGCGTCCCTGGGGTGATTCTGGGGGGGGGCGGCCCTTGCCGTTTTGGGGTCACAGACCCACCCCAGCAGGGGATGGGGTGGGACGGGGGGATTGAGGGGGGCAGAGCAGGGTGTCGAGGGGAAGGAGTGAGGCACAGCCTGGCCCCACCGCCCCCCCAGCCGGCAGAGCGGGGAGGTTCTGGCCCTGATGGGGGGGCCCCCGTGGCTGCCCCACCCCCACCGGGCTTCCTGCGCGTATGAGCAGGGCTGGGCTGTGTCGTCTCCCCCCCGCTCCCCCCTCGGCCTGGGCTGCTGCCAAAATCCGGGGGGGGTGCTGGGAGAACAATGCGCCTCCTGCTCGACGCTGGGGGGGGGCCCCCTCTGACCCCCCTGCCTGCGCCCAGGCGAGTTTGAGGAGGAGTCCAAGCAGCCCACCATGACGGAGCAGCAGCGTCACCAGCTGAAGCACCGCGAGCTCTTCCTCTCCCGGCAGTTCGAATCGCTGCCGGCCACCCACATACGGTGCGTGCCGGGGTGGGGGGGGGGCCGGGGGGGCTCTGAGGGGGGCTGCCTTGCCCTGACTCCCCCCCTCTGCACCCCGCAGGGGGAAGTGCAGCGTGACGCTCCTGAACGAGACCGACATCCTGGGCCAGTACCTGGAGAAGGAGGTGAGCCCCATGACCCCCCAAGGGAGGGGGGGCTGATTTGGGGCTCCCCCTCAGCCAGCTGAGCCCCCCTGCCTTCCCCCCCCCTCTCCCTTGCCAGGACTGCTTCTTCTACTCGCTGGTGTTTGACCCTGTCCAGAAAACCCTCCTGGCTGACCAGGGCGAGATCCGGGTCGGCTGCAAGTACCAGGCGGAAATCCCAGACCGGCTGGCGGAAGGTGGGGGGGCTCTGCAATGCGTGGGGGTGGGGGGGAGGGCACTGCAGCACGGAGAGAGGGGGGGATTCACCCAGACCCCCCCTCCCCGCTCCCCCCAGGCGAGTCGGACAACCGAAACCAGCAGAAGATGGAGATGAAGGTGTGGGACCCTGACAACCCCCTGACGGACCGGCAGATCGACCAGTTCCTGGTGGTGGCACGGTGAGCTGGGGTCAGGGGGGCGGGGGGGATGCAGGGGGCCCCCGCTGACACCCCCCCGCCCCGGTGTGTCCCCCCCCCAGAGCCGTCGGGACCTTTGCGCGCGCCCTGGACTGCAGCAGCTCCATCCGGCAGCCCAGTCTGCACATGAGCGCTGCCGCTGCTTCCCGGGACATCACGCTGGTGAGATTTGGGGAGCTGGGGGGACCCCGACTCCATGGTGGGGGGGGGCTCTTCCTGATCCCCCCCCTTCCCCGTTCTGTGTCTTCTCCGCCCAGTTCCACGCCATGGACACGCTGCAGCGCAATGGTTACGACCTGGCCAAGGCCATGTCGACGCTGGTGCCGCAGGGAGGGCCGGTGCTGTGTCGTGACGAGATGGAAGAGTGGTCGGCCTCTGAGGCCATGCTCTTCGAGGAGGCGCTGGAGAAGTACGGGAAGGACTTCAACGACATCCGGCAGGACTTTGTGAGTCGGCGAGGGGGGAGCACAGGGTGGGGGGCATGGGGCGAAGGCCCCCCCCCCAGCAGTGCGAGGACTCGCTGTCCTCCTCTCCCCACAGCTGCCCTGGAAGTCCTTGGCCAGCATCGTGCAGTTCTACTACATGTGGAAAACCACCGACCGCTACATCCAGCAGGTGAGGGGGGGCTGCTGTGGTTTGCGGGGGGCTGCTGCACTTTGGGAGGGGGCTGTCGTGAGCCCCCCGCTGTGCCCACCCCATCTTACCTCCGTCTCTGCTCACAGAAGAGGCTGAAGGCAGCGGAGGCAGACAGCAAGCTGAAGCAAGTCTACATCCCCACCTAGTGAGTTGGGGAGTGGGGGGGCCTGGACCCCCTCCTAGGCCTGGGGGGCGAAGACGGGACCCCCCTGACCCCCCCTTCTCTGCAGCACGAAGCCAAACCCCAACCAGATCATCTCGGTGGGCTCCAAACCTGGCATGAACGGGGCCGGCTTCCAGAAGGGGCTGACCTGCGAGAGCTGCCACAGTCAGTGGGGCGGGGGGGTCCTGGGGCAGGGGGGACAGGGGGCAGTTCTGGGGCAGGGAACGCTGGGGTGGGGGTCTGGGATTGGGGCAGGAAGAAGGGGGCTGAGGGCAGCAGGATGGGGGAGTAGATGTGGAGTAGCGGCGGGGGGGGGACAGGGTGGAGGCAGTGGGGGGCTATAGGGGTGGGAGCAGGAGCCTATAGGGGTGGGAGGCGGGTGTGGGCGGCAGCAGGGCAGGAGCGGGGGTTTATAGGGGTTAGGGGGCAGCAGAGCAGCTATAGGGGCTATGGAGCAGGAGTAGGGGTGTATAGGGGTTAAGGGGCAGCAGGGCACCTATAGGAGCTGTGGGGCAGGGGCGTATAGGGGTTAGAGAGACAGGATGGGGGACAGCAGAGCAGCTATAGGGGCTGGGGGGCAGGGTGGGGGTGTTGGAGGGCCGATCCCCAGGGCGGGCAGCAGAGCCGCAGGGTCTCTGTGCCCATCCCGGGGGGTCTCCACACCCACCCCCGCCCCCCCGTAGCCACCCAGTCTGCCCAGTGGTACGCCTGGGGCCCCCCCAACATGCAATGCCGCCTCTGCGCCTCGTGCTGGATCTACTGGAAGAAGTACGGGGGGCTGAAGACCCCCACCCAGCTGGAGGGGGCGGCCCGCAGCGCCTCGGTGAGCCCCAGGGCGGGCCCGGGGTGGGGGGTGTGGACCCCTCCTCACCCCGCTGACACCCCCCCCTCCTTGCCCCTCCTCGCAGGAGCCGCACTCTCGGGGTCACCTCTCGCGCCCCGAAGCGCAGAGCCTCTCCCCCTACACCACCAGCGCCAGCCGGGCCAAGCTGCTGGCCAAGAACCGCCAGACCTTCCTGCTGCAGACCACCCGCCTCACCCGCCTGGCGCGCCGCCTCTGCCGCGACGTGCTGCAGCCCCGCCGCGCCGCCCGCCGCCCCTACGCCCCCATCAACGCCAACGCCATCAAGGCCGAGTGTAGGTGTTGGGGTGGGGGGCGGGGGGTACGGCATGGGGGGGGGGGGGCATCCTCACGCTGCCGGCCCTCCCTCCCCCTCACCCGCCCACCCCCTCCCACAGGCTCCATCCGCTTGCCCAAGGCCGCCAAGGCCCCCCTCAAGATCCACCCGCTGGCCCGGCTGCCCCTCGCCGCCATCGTCAAGGAGCTGGGTGAGGGGCCGGGGGGTTGCAGGGGGCGTCCCCGGGTGTGGGGGTCCTGGCCCTGGGGTGGCTGGGGGGGTCCCCAGAGGTGTGGGGGACATAGGGGGGGTATGTGGGGGTTATGGGGTGGCTGGGGGATGCATGGGGGGGGGGGGGGGTCCCTGGGGCTGAGGGGCCTGGCCCTAGGGTGGCTGGGGGGTCCCCAGAGGTGGGGGGGGTATGCGGGGGTTATGGGGTGGCTGGGGGATGCAGGGGGGGGTACCTGGGGGTGTGGGGCCCAGCGTGGGGGACACAGGGGGAGATGTCGGGGTGTGGGATGGCTGGGGGGTGCAGGGGGCTGGTTGGGGCCCAGCAGGGGCTGTGGGGCTGGATTTTGGGGTTCTGTCTGGGAGCTGTGGGGTGGTGGGAGGGTCCTGTGGGGCTGGGGGGAGCCATGGGGCGGCCCCTCACCCCTCCGCCTCCCCCCTGCAGCGGCACAGGCTCCCCTGAAGCCGAAGACGCCGCGGGGCACCAAGACCCCCATCAACCGGAACCAGCTGAGCCAGAGCCGGGGGCTGGCGGGGCTGGTGGGCAAAAGGGGCTACGAGGGGGCCGGCGAGGGCCACCGCCCCCCCCGGGTACGGGTACGGGGCGCTGGGGGGCTACGAGGGGGCGGCGAGGGCCATCACCCCCTGGTATGGGGGCGTGGGGGGTGGGGTCTCTCGGGGATTGACAGGGAACAGGGCCTGTGGGAGCGGGGCTGGGGAGGGCAGGGGGTGGAGCCGGGGGTGATTGACAGGGGGTGGAGCCTGGGGAACGAGGTTGGACTGGCTGTGGGGGGTCTGGTGTGATTAATGGGGTGGGGCCTGGGTTGATTGACAGGGGGAGGGGCCTGGGGAAAGGGGGTTGGACGAGCTGTGAGGGTCTGCTGTGATTGGCAGGGGGTGGAGCCTGGGGAAAGGGGTTGGACCGGCTCTTGGGGGTGTGTGTCTAGTGTGACTGGCAAGGGGTGGGGCCTGTGGGAAAGGGCCTGGCCCTGATTGGTGGGGAAAGGGCCTGGGGGCGGGGGCTGGGCTGATTGACAAGGGCAGGGGATAGGGCTGGGGCTGGGGGAACTGACAGCTCTTGGGGCCCGTGGGCAGGGTGGGGGGGCGGGGCCGGGCGGGGAGGCGGCGTGTGATTGGCGGAGGGGCGGGGCCTGACGCTGCCGCACAGGTGGGGGCCTCGGGCCTCCCCTTCTCGGCCAACGGGCGCCCCCTGGCGGCGGGGCTGCGCGCCGGGCCCCCCCCCGCCAGCAAGCGGCAGAAGCTGAACCCCGCGGACGCCCCCAACCCCGTCGTCTTCGTGGCCACCAAGGACACCAGGTGGGGGGGGGGGGGGGGGCACGGGGTTTGGGGGGACACACACAGGGCTGCTGCTGGGCAGGGGGGGCAGGGAGCTGTGGGGAGGAAGGTTGTGGCCGTGGGGTGGAGGGGGGGATCTGTGGGGTGGAGGGGAGCTGTGAGGCTATGGGGCACCATGGGGAGGAGGACCAGGGATATGAGGGGACAGTGGGGTTGGAGGGGAGGGGATCTGTGGGGCGGGGGGATATGAGGGGGCTGGGGAGTGGAGAGGAGGGGATCTGCAGGGTGGAGGGGGGCGGCTATGGGGGGTGGGGGAGGAATCTGGAGGGCCATGGGGCAGAGGGGGGTGGCTGTGGGGCACCCCTCGCCACTGACACCCCCCCCCTGCTCCCCCCAGGGCGCTGCGGAAGGCGCTGACGCACCTGGAGCTCCGCCGCGCCGCCCGCCGCCCCAACCTGCCCCTCAAGGTGAAGCCGGGGCTGCCCCTGCGGCCCGGGGGGGCCCTGGCGCCCTCTGCCCCCCCCCACCCCGCCAGCACCTCAGAGCCCATCGTCCTCGAGGACTGATCCCCCCTCCCCCCCGCCACCGGGCCGGGCCCCTTTTGTATTTTTTTTATTTCCATAGAAACCGGGGGGGGGGGGGGGGGCGGGCCCGGTGCTGGTCCGGAGCCCCCCCACTGCCCCCCCGACCCCCGCAGGCCCCTTTTGTACGTGGAGCAATGCCCCCGGTTTTGTATCTCGGGCTGTCCCGGTTCTGTAGCGACAGGAAATAAAAACGACGATTTTTCTTCATCGGGAAACAAAAACCGGCACCGGGGGGAGGGGGCGCGGAGATCCCGGGGGGGGGGGGGGGGGGGGGGGAGGCTCCGGGCGGAACAATTCCGGCGGGTCGCGTTTCCGGGGGAGCTGGGCGCGGGGCTCCTGGCGGAAGTTCGCTGGGGAAGCCAGACGGGACGGACCACTTCCGGCGGAAGTTCCCGGGGAAACGGGCGCGGGAGAACGCTGGTGGTGGTGCGGGGAGGGAGGGTCCCGGCCCGGAGCCCGGTACCGGCATCGGCCCCGGCCCAGCCATGGACGCGGGCCCCGACCCGGCCCCTGACCCCGGCCCAGCCATGGACGCGGGCCCCGGCGCGGTCCCTGACCCCGACCCGAGCATGGAGCTGGGCTCCGACCCGGTGGCGGACCCCGACGTGGAGGCGACACCGCGGGGCGGGTTCCGCTGCCGCCTGTGCCAGGTCTCCGCTGCCAACCGTGAGTGCGGGGGCTGCGGTGGTGGGGAAGGGGGGCTCCGGGGCACCGGTTGACGGCGCTGCCCCCCCCCTCCCCCCCCCGCGCAGGGCCGAGCCTGGCGGAGCATCTGCGGGGGAAGAAGCACCGGCGGCTGCGGAGCCTGCGGGCCGAGCGCCGGGCCCAGGAGCAGCGGAGCCTCTTCGTCAGCGGCTTCGCCCGCGGCACCTCGGGCGCGGAGCTCGCCGAGTACTTCGGGGCCTTCGGGGACGTGGCGGCGGTCGTGATGGACAAGGAGAAGGTGGGGGCCAACCGCGGGACCGGGACCGGGGCGCGGGCACCGGGCCGGGGCTGACGGTGTGTCCCCCGCCTCTGCAGGGCGCCTACGCCATCGTGGAGCTGCGGGACGCCGCGGGCCGGGAGCGGGCGCTGGCGGAGCCCCAGCACAGCCTGGCCGGGCACCGGCTCCGCGTCCGCCCCCGGGAGCAGAAGGTCTTTGCCTACGGCCCCCCGGGGCGCAGCCCCCGCCAGGAGCCTCTCGGCCCGGGGCGGCTGGAGCAGGCGCTTTGCCAGGCCCCGGATGTGAGTAGGGATGGGGGCGGCTCCCCACGAGGCTCTCCCGGGGGTTTGGGGAGGGTCCTGGGGATCTCCCGAGCATTTGGGGGGGGGTCTTGGGGCTCTCCCGGGCGTGTGGGAACACACTGGGGACCATGGATGACATCGGGGATCTTCCAGTGGGGGCCGGGTTCTCCCAGGGGTCGGGGTGGGGCGCGCCCCAGCACCGCCAGTGACACCGGTCCCTGCAGGTGGACGCCCAGATGTCGCAGCTGGTGGGGCTGCTGGAGCTGAGCGAGGACGAGCGCCGCGTGCGGCATCTCCTGGTCACGCTCTTCCAGGAGGTCTTCACCGAGTTCTTCCCCGGTGAGTCTCCTCTTCCTCGCTCCCCTCGTGATCACATCCCTCCTGCGGGCACGTGACACGGCTGCTGCATTCCACATTGAGCATGTGATGCGACCGCATCCTTCACGTGCGCTTCTGCCTCTCCCCACCCAGGCTGCGCCGTCGTGCCCTTTGGCTCCTCCATCAATGGCTTTGATACCCGTGGCTGCGATCTGGACTTGCTTCTGGACCTGGAGCCGACCAAATCCCTCCAGGCGTCAACACGAGACGCTCTCGCGGCCGGCTCCGGCTCCGGTGCAGAGGATTCCATCCTGAGCGACATCGACTTGGCGGCGACGCCGGTGCCGGAGGTGCTGGAGCTGGTGGCCGCCGTGCTGCGGCGCTGCGTGCCGGGCGTGCGCCGCGTCCGGGCTGTGCCCACTGCCCGCCGCCCTGTCGTCAAGTTCTGCCACAAGCAGTCGGGGCTGGCGGGCGACATCTCCATCGACAACAGGTCTGGGGGGTGCGGGACCCCGGGGCGGTTGCTGGGGGGACCTCTCCCCTCCGGTGATGCATCCTTCTCCCGTGACACCTCCATCCCCGCAGGCTGGCGCTCCTCAACACGCGGTTCCTGCAGCTTTGCGCCGAGGCGGACGAACGCGTGCGGCCGCTGGTCTACGCGGTGCGGCTCTGGGCCAAGCAGCAGGGCCTGGCAGGTGAGGGCGGGCGGCGGCACGCACAGCGGGGTCCTGCCCGGCCCGTCGGCGGGCGCGGTGCAGCTCTGATACCGTCTCCTCCAGGAAACCCCTCTGGGGGCGGACCCCTCCTCAACAACTACGCCCTGACGCTGCTGGTGCTGTTTTTCCTGCAGACGCGCAGCCCCCCCGTGCTGCCCACCGTCGCCCGGCTGCATGACTTGGCAGGTAGGGTCTCTCTGTCCATCTGTCTGTCTCTCAGTCCCCCGTCCAGGCCACTGCACGTGGCCCCGCTGTGCTGGTGCTCCTCTCAGCGCCACTCTGCTCCAGGGGACGAGGACCGCACCGTCGTGGGTGGATGGGACTGCAGCTTCCCCCGGGACGTGGCGTTGCTGGAGCCCAGCACCAACACCGAGAGTCCCTGTAAGTGCCAGGCAGGGGTCTGGGGGGGTCCCGGGATCCCCACGCTACCCTCACCGCTCGTTCCCGCAGGCTCGCTGCTGTCTGAGTTCTTCCACACCTTTGGGGACTTCGACTTCCCAGGGCAGGTGATCTCTCTGCGGGAGGGCCGAGCGCTGCCGCTGCCACCCCCCACCACCCCCGAGGCCAGCGAGGGGCTGAAGTTGGGGCCCCTCAACCTGCAGGACCCCTTTGAGCTGAGCCACAACGTGGCAGCCAACGTCAACGAGAAGACGGCATCACGCTTTGCACGCTGCTGCCGCGACGCGGCCAAGTATTGCCGCAGCCTGCAGTACCGCCGCAAATCCAGCAAGGGCCGGGCCTGGGGGCTGACGCGGCTCTTCCAGCCGGGTGCGGTGGAGCCAGGGGCGGCGAGCGCCGGCGCTTTCCTCATCTCCATTCCCTTGGAGGCTGCTGGTGACTCCCAGCAGCTCTGCCAGGAGCCCAGTGGTCGTGGCCCCTGGTTCTGGGAGGTCTGCGCCGCCATAGCCTTCGTGCTGAGGGACGTTCTCAAGTGCAGCTGCGCTGCGGGGAAGCCACCAAGAGCTCCCCGCGAGGAGTCCGGGCTCCCAGGGGACTCAGCGCTGTCCGAGGAGTTGCCCATGGGAACAGACACGGAGGAGCCGTCTGCAGCGGAGCTGCCGGCGGTGGGCTCCAAACGTTGCCTGCCCGAGGCAGCCAACGGCACTGCGCTCCCAGGCGGGAAGAGGCCGCGGACGAACGTCCCTGAGGAGACGGCAAGCTGGAGCTGCGCCATCTGGCACCGCGTGTGGACGGGCCGACGCCGCGTGCGCCGGCAGCTGCAGCACGGGGATGGCCCCGAGGGGCCGGATGGCGACTCACTGGAGCTGGAGCAGAAGGTGTCGGAGGCAATCGTGCGGCAGGAGGGCGCCGGGCAGCCACTGGAGCCGCTGCTGCGCTTCCAGGCCAGCGCCCGGGCGGCCGGCACGCGGCAGGAGCCGCGGGTGCTGCTGCGCCTGGTGCCTTCCCCAGCCCCTCCTGGCGCGCTTTTCCGGGACTTTTTCCACTTCTTGCAGAGTTTCCTGCCCACCGTGGTGCGGCAGCGCCTGGGCCGGGGTCCCGCGGGGGACCCGGACCCCCAGGACGGAGGGGATGGGGGGGCATTTCCTGCGTCCTGAGCTTCTGCAGTAAAAGGTCTGTTTTGCAGCCGTGTCCCGCGTGGGTTCTCCTGGGGGAGGTGCGTCCTGAGGACTCCGGGCTGGGGATTTTTGGGGAGAGAAAGGGAAAGAAATGAGAGCTGAGGGAAAGGTAGAGCAGGGGCGAGTTAGAAACAGAAAGCACCGCCAGCACTCCGTCCTCGACCCGTGCAAGGCTTTTGTTGCTGACGTTTTCCCTGTCGCGAGGGTCGGAGAATCCGGGGCCTCCGAGGCCGCACCAACACGAGCACGGGGTGGGCCAGAAGCTTCTCTCCTTTCGGTGTTGGCCGCGGGGGTCCCAGAGGCGTTTGGCCGATGCCGGAACAAGCGGCGTTAACTTTGGGTCAGCCCTGAGGCGGTGGGGCGGCCGGAGGAGAGGCGCGGGGTCGGTCCCTTGCCGCCGAACGTTCTGCTCCGGGCCGCTCCGCTCTGTTCTTCCGTGCTGGTCCGTTCTCCTGGGGCAGCGGCGGGCAGCGCTGCGGTCGCCCCTCGGCCTCCTCCTCTGCAGAGCAGCCATGCCGAGCGCAGCCTCGGTCCGGAGGCTGAGCGGAGGGGCCGGCAGCGCTCTGCCGAGGGGGGCCGGTACCCCCGGGCTCCCGCTGCGGGCGGAGGGTCCCGGGGCGCTGGGCGGGGACTGTACGCGTGGGCGGGGCGGTCCCCGGCCAATGAGATCGCCGCTACCGCGGCGCATGCAAAAATCCAGGCGGAGGATGCAAATCGCCTCGGGGCGGGGGTGGGGGGGCATCTGGCGGAGCGAATGCAAATTTCAGTGCGCAGCAGGCCAATCAGATTGCTGCGAGGAAGGGGCGGGGCGCACGGGACTCGGGGGCGGGGTATGTAGATCGGGGTTGGGTTTGGGGAAGACGAGGGGGCGGGGTGAGTGCGTCTCGGAGGCGTGGGTACGCAAATCGTGACACCCACGGACTCGAACGGGCCGCCGGGAGGCCCCAGGGTTGCAGCTCCCGGGGTCCGGCGGGGGTCGGTTCCTTCCCGAAGGCCCAGATCGTGCGGGAGAGAACGGGGAAGGGAGCGGAGAGCGGAGCGGGGAGGTCGATGCGGGTGTGCGGGAGCGGCCGTGACATAGGGGGGGTCGGCGTTGGGTGGGTGAGCGATGGGGGTGGTGTGTCGGGTATCGCTTCTCGGCCTTTTGGCTAAGATCAAGTGTAGTATCTGTTCTTATCAGTTTAATATCTGATACGTCCTCGATGAGAGGACTTTATATTAAACGGATTTTTGAGCCTGGGAGTTGGATCCGGAGCTTGCTCCCTTCGCTCCGCGCATCGTCCCGGTATTGCAGTGCCTCCGGGAACGGTGCACCCCTTCGGGGACCTCTTGCTGGTCAAAGACAGAGGTGTTTGGTGGGGGGCGGTGGGGCCTCGCTTCTTTCCCCGCCGTTCTGCGTTGCGGCCGCCTCAGCCTGTGCTGCCAGCCCGGGCTCTCCCGGTGCAGGAGGTGCCGCAGCCGCTTTCGCCCCGCCCCCGCACGCCCTTCTGCCGCGACACGCGTGGAAAGCCGGGTGCTGGCGAACAGCCGTTGCCCAACAGCCGCTTCGCTGCCGGACACGGCGGGCACGCAGAGCTGAGCAGTGGCCCCCTTCCCTCCTCCTCTTCCTCCTCCAACAGCCACTACAACAACCCTCCTCCTGCAGCCGTGAGCGCTCGAGTACAGGCACAGGCTCCTCTGTGGGAAATCCTCATCTTTAATAACAAAGCTCAGCACCCAGAAAGTCTTGGGGATGGAGGGGGAGCTGCAAGGGGGCAGCCGGCACCATGCAACCCCCAGCTTGCTGGCAGAGGGTCCTTCCCGAGGAAACCGGGGGCGGGGTGTGCAGAGCGCGGCTGGGTTTGGGGAGGACGGGGAGGGGCGGGGCGTGCGACTCGCCGTGGCTGGAGGGCCTGGCTTGGGCGGTGCTTGTGCAAATCGAGGGCGTGATTATGCTAATTAACCACGCTAATCCACCGACTCGCACCACCGGGTCACCGCCAGGACCCCTCGGCGCCGCGGTCCCCAGCTCCGTCGGGGGTCGATTACCCCCCTGCGGTCCCGGGCAAGGCTTCGCGACAAGATGCCAGCAGAGCGGGAGAGCCGCCGGCATCCCGGCCCCACGGGGCGAGGCACAGCCCGCTAGGCCGCTCCGGTGCAGCCCTACTCACGCAGCACCGGCGGGAGCGGGTGATCCTGGGCCGTGTCCCGGCGGCTCGGAGCATCGCGGAGGGCGAGCCGCTGCCCGGCCGCCCCTCGCTCCCCGCCTCTGCGCGCTGTCGGACCGACGACGTTTCCCGCGGCTCTCTCGGGGCCCGTGGGCGCCTCTCCCGGCAGCGCAACGGGGCGGGGCATGCAAATGAGCGGGCGGAACACGCCAGTGTGGACGTAGGGCGGAACCGGGGAAGGGGCGTGGCGTTCAGCGTCCGAAGCCCTGGCGAGGGGGCGTGGCGTGTAGGAACAGGAGGGCGGGGCGTGCGAGTCGCGGCGGTGGAGAACCTGGCGAGGGTGGTGCTCGTGCGACTCGTGGGCGCGGTTATGCTAATAAAGGCTCTGTGTGCGCGAACGGGCTGCCGGGAGCCTCCGCCGCGGAGGTCTGCGGGGTCCGGCGGCGGTGGGTTCCTCCCCGAAGGCCCAGGTCGTGGAGAGAGCACGGGGAAGGGAGCGGAGAGCGGAGCGGGGAGGTCGATGCGGGTGTGCGGAAGCGGCCGTAATATAGAGGGAGGCGGTGTTGGGTGGGTGGGCGATCGGGGGGGATGTAGGGTATCGCTTCTCGGCCTTTTGGCTAAGATCAAGTGTAGTATCTGTTCTTATCAGTTTAATATCTGATACGTCCTCGATGAGAGGACTTTATATTAAACGGATTTTTGGGCCTGGGAGTTGGATCCGGAGCTTGCTCCCTCCGCTCCGCGCATCGTCCCGGTATTGCAGTGCTTCCGGGAACGGTGCACCCCCTCGGGGACCTATTGCTGGTTAAAAGCAGATACCGTACAGGAGTGCCAGACCTTGGCCCATCAGCTCCTTTCTTAGTGGAGGTTGCCGGGGTGCCGAGCTCCGGGTGGTGCCAGGCCGGGGGAAGGGCAGTCGCTGCCGCAGGACCCGGCTTTCCCTGTGCCAGAGCCCGCGCACAGGCCCGGTCACCCGGCGCGGCCCGTGAGGCTGAGACACCCCGAGACGGGCCCGGACCCCGTGACACCACGTTTATATAACCGCGGGGATCGGGAGCAGCTACGGCTGCCCCAGGGGGAAAAACCAGCAAAACCGGCTGGGAAAGTAGAAATTGGCCTCAGAAAAGAAGGAAAGAGCCTCATCTATTGCTGTCCTCTGCACCCTTGCGTCTCTAAGGGTATAAAAATGACTCTATTTCTACCCAAAATGGATCGTCTGTCTCTCTCCGAAGGGCTGTGCTGCAAGCACATGACTGCGTGAGCTCTCCCCCCGGACAGACAGACAGACGCCCAGCCGACTCCGGACTCGGTGACGCAGCTCATCCACAAAGAGAGACCGGCTCTGCTGTCGATCCCGGGCGCGGCTGCACTGGTGATGCTTCGGATCATATATAGAGACGCAGGGATAAGTAATTAATCATAATTACACACCTGCTTTCCTTGTAGTAACTTTTGCGGGGTAAAATTAATATTTGAGAGGTCTGGCTAAGTTCAGCCGAGCTAAAAGAGCATTCCTGGCGACCGAAAGCAAGCTGTCCGTGACGGTTTCAGCTCCCCACCTCCGAGCTAAGGTAACTTTGGCTGGGCCACCCCACGACACCCGGGTCCCTCCCCGCGATGGACACCAGCCCTTGGTAACCCCGAAACGATCGATTTCCTCTTTCTTTTTTCCTTTTTACAGTAGATCGGCCGAGTCTCTGCAGTCACTGGACAGAAGGGGGATTGCTGGCCGGATGTGTCGTCTCACGGCCGTGAGAGAAGATGGAAGGAGAGGAGCCGAGTAGCGGGCGCTGATGGTGCCCGGACCGGATGAGCCTCGGGGACACCGGAGCGGACCGGGGTACACCGGCGATGCCGCCTGTCCGCTGCCCGAACTCCGGGAACGATAGTAGCGGCGGGAGAATAAAGAAAAAGTCCAGCAACCAGCGAGTTCTATCTTTGACCGGCAATAGGTCCCCGAGGGGGTGCACCGTTCCCGGAGGCACTGCAATACCGGGACGATGCGCGGAGCGGAGGGAGCAAGCTCCGGATCCAACTCCCAGGCCCAAAAATCCGTTTAATATAAAGTCCTCTCATCGAGGACGTATCAGATATTAAACTGATAAGAACAGATACTACACTTGATCTTAGCCAAAAGGCCGAGAAGCGATACCCGACACCCTACCCCCATCGCCCACCCACCCAACGCCGCCCCCCCCTATGTTACGGCCGCTCCCTCCAGCCCGCTCCGATCTCTCCGCTCCCTTCCCCGCTCCCTTCCCCGCGCTCTCCCCACGCTCAACCGCGCTCTGCGGGCACCGACTCCCGCCGGACCCCGGGGGCCGCAGCGGCGGAGCCTCCCGGCAGCCCGCTCGGCCGCGGGTTGACTTATTTGCGTAGCCACGCCCTCAGTGGGCGGGACCCGGCGGGAGGGCGCGCAGCCCGGCGGCGCGGCCATGTCGGAGCGGGAGGAGCGGCGGTTCGTGGAGCTTCCGCGGGAGTCGGTGCGGTTGATGGCGGAGAGCACCGGGCTGGAGCTCACCGACGAAGTGGCGGCGTTGCTGGCCGAGGACGTCTGCTACCGGCTGCGGGAGGCCACGCAGGTACGGCCGGCGGGGCGGCCCGGGCCTGGCCTCTGTGCCTATCCCGGCCCCGGTCCCGCTCCCAGTCCCGGTCCCGGTGACGGTGCCGCCCCCGCAGAACAGCTCCCAGTTCATGAAACACACGCGGCGACGGAAACTCACTGTGGAAGACTTCAACCGGGCGCTGCGCTGGAGCAACGTCGAGGTGCGGCAGCCAGGGCCGGGCTGGGAGGGGTCCCTGCTGCCTCCCTGCGGGGACCAGGACCGGGGGTCCCGGCTGCCTCCCCGCCCCCCGCGGAGCTGTGGGGCTGGGGACACTGGTGGGGTTGCAGACACTGGCGGGGCTGCGTCCCGAGCACCGGGCCCAGCGGCACATGCCAGTGCTATGGATTGGGGTGCCCACAGGTCGATGTGTCCCTGGAGGGCGGGGGTGCTGGCTTGGGAGGGTGCCACCACAGTGTCCCCCCAGGCGGTGTGCGGATACGGCTCCCAGGACGCGCTGCCCTTCCGGGCCATCAAGGAGGGTGAGCTGTACTTCCAGGAGGACCGAGAGGTCAACCTGGTGGAGCTGGCTCTGGCCACCAACATCCCCAAGGGCTGCGCTGAGACGGCCGTGCGAGGTGAGGGGCTCCCCCTCCCACCCCCCCACCCCACTACTGCCTGACTCTGGCACAGGCAGGGCGCAGGCAAGGCGCTCATCACCACCGCCGTGTTCTCTTGCAGTACATGTCTCCTACCTGGATGGAAAAGGCAACCTGGAGCCGCAGGGAGCCGGTAAGGAATGGCGGGGGTGATGCCAGGTTGCAGGGGGCGCGTCCTCCCCACGGTGGGGCCGGACCTTGGGGTGACATGCCCCCCCTGCCATAGTGCCCAGCGCTGTCTCCACGCTGACGGATGATCTGCTCAAGTACTACCAGCATGTCACCCGGGCAGTGCTGGGCGACGACCCCCAGCTGATGAAGGTGGGGTGGGGCAGGGGGAAGCCCCCCTCCACGCCCCGATCCCAAGCACCCGAGTGGGGCTAACCCCCCCACCCTGAGCGGGGCTGACACCCCCCCCCCCCCCCCCCCCCCCGTGGCTGGCATCCTTGCCCGCAGGTGGCCCTGCAGGACCTGCAGACCAACTCCAAGATCTCTGCCCTCCTGCCCTACTTTGTCTACGTGGTCAGCGGGGTGAGCGTGGGCAATGGGATTGGGGGGGGGGCCCTTCGAGCCTGCGCAGGGGGGCGGCTCCCCGCTGAGCCCAGCCCCAATGCCCTGCCGGCAGGTAAAATCGGTGAGCCACGACCTGGAGCAGCTGAACCGGCTGTTGCACATCGCCCGCAGCCTGATCCAGAACCCCTTCCTCTGCCTGGGCTCCTATGTCCGCAGCCTGATCGCCAGCGTCATGTATTGCGCGCTGGAGCCGCTGGCCGCCTCCATCAACCCCCTCAATGACCACTGGACCCTGCGCGACTACGCCGCCATGCTCCTCAGCCGCATCTTCTGGTGGGGGGACCCTCCCTGGGGTGCGGGGGTCCCCGGTGGGGAGATGGGGGGAGCCCTGCTGCTGTGCCCTTGCCACAGCGGGGTCTGGAGTGTCTGCCCTGTCACCCACAGGACCCACGGCGACCTGGTGAGCGGCCTCTACCATCAAATCCTGCTCTCACTCCAGAAGGTGCTGGCCGACCCCGTGCGTCCGCTCTGCTCCCACTACGGCGCGGTGGTAGGGCTGCATGCCCTGGGCTGGAAGGTGAGGGGGGGGAGGGCCGTGCTGCCCCACCGTGGCCCCCGACTGCCTCGTGCCACTGCCTGCCTGTCCGTCTGTCCGTCTGTCCTGTCCGCAGGCGGTGGAGCGGGTGCTCTACCCCCACCTGCCCACCTACTGGGCTAACCTGCAGGCGGTGCTGGATGACTACTCGGTCTCCAATGCCCAGGTCAAGGCTGATGGGCACAAGGTCTACGGTGCCATCCTGGTGAGTGGCTTGTCCTGCCGAGGGAGCACGGGCTGGGCCAGGGGCCCATTTGGGCAAGGGGCACGCGCAGCCCCCCGCTGCCAGCACCGTTCCCTCCCTGCTCCAGGTGGCTGTCGAGCGCCTGCTGAAGATGAAGGCGCAGCAGGCGCCCACCCCAGCGTCTGGGCCCAGCCCGCGGCAGGAGGGCTCCCCGCGGCACAGCCCCAAGCAGGACCCCCCGGCTGAAGCGGGCTTCGGCCTCGGCCGGCCCCTGCTACAGTTGGGGGGTGGCAGTGGTGGCAGCGGCCCCCCCTCAGCAGCAGCCCCTGTGCCACCCACCCTCTCCCTGCACGACATGTACCGTGAGCTCTACGACTTTTTTGGTGACAGCCTGGCCACCCGTTTTGGCACGGGCTTGCCACCGGCCACCCTGCCACCCCCTGGCACCCCCGAGGGTGCCCGGAAGGAGCCACCGGCCTTTGGGGGTGAGGGGGCAGCACGCAAGATGCCGCAACTGACAGCCAGCGCCACAGTGAGCCCACGGGAGGAGGAAAGCCCGCGGGGCGAACCCCCGCCCGGCCGCCCAGCACTGCACCGCCCGGCCAGCCTGGCCCGTCCCCGCGGGGCCCCCCGGCAGCCCGGCCACCGCCCGGGCACCCGCGATGTCTTCCAGAAATGCCGCTTCGCACCCCGCGGCGCCCCACGTTTCAGCTTCGTCATCGCGGGTCGCCAAGCCGGGCGGCGCTGCCAGGGCCGCCTGTTCCAGACCAGCTTCCCGCAGCACCACGGACCTGGCCACGTCTCCCGCTACGCCCAGAAGCTGCCCATGATCGGCCGCACCACCCGGCCAGCCCGGCGGTGGCCACGTGCTGAGTACTCCCTCCACCTCCTCCTCTGAGGCGGGTGCTGGACGCTCGCCCCCCCTGGTCTCAGCATCGGCCCTGGGCAGCACTGGGCCAGGCTGGCGTGCCCCTCGGTGCAGGGATCCACGGGTGCCGCCTGCCCCGAGGAGCCACCAGCCACGGCCTGTTGCTGTAGCGTGTGTCCGGTAGTTAATAAAAAGCTGTCCGCTGCTCGGTGCAGGGGGTTTGTAGCTGCTGTGGCGTGGGGGGGCACTGCATCCCCGCCGTCGGTGCGGCAGGGGTGTCCATCCCTTTGTGGGCTAAGTCGAGGTGATGTCAGGCGCCAAGGCTCACGCTGCCAAGCAGAACCAAGAAGGGATGGAGCAGGTTCGTGGGTCGTCGCTGTCCTGGTGAAATCCCCGTCGGTGCCGACAACATTCCTGACACAGCCCCTGCTGGGGCGCATTCTCCCCATCCGCTTGTGCTCCCCCATGCTGCACATAGAAGGTGGGATGGATGGATGGATGGATGGATGGATGGATAGATGGATGGCTGCTGCTGGCTCCAAACAGGCTGGGGACAGGAGCTGTTCTGGGTGGGGGGGTGGGAGCCACGGGGCTGAGTGGGGCCACCAACTGCAGCAGGACACAACGCCATGGCAGAGTAAGACGTCAGCAGCTGGACCCTGGGGCTGCGGTGGTGGTGGCGGCACGGCGGTGCTGCCGTAGTGGGGCCGTGGAGAAGACCGGCCCCGTGCTGCCGGGTGGGGTGGGGCAGAGGAGGCAGGGCGGAGCAGGGGGACGGAAGATGGCGGTGTCCGTCCTGTTGCTGGCGGAGTTGGCCCTCCACGGAGCTGCCTTCCTCTGCGGGATCGTCTGCGCTTCAGCCCTCACCGTGGCACAGGTACCGCGATGGGACGGGATGGGTGGGGGTCGGCCACATTGCCTGGCGTGGGGGGCAAGCTGGGGGCAGAGTGGCTTCACACCACTTCTTTGCCCTGGGGCTCCCCAGGTCCCTCCTGCCGCCCCAGGCTGCCCTCAGGGTCTGTGCTGCTGCCCCGGGTGGGCTCCGTCCTGCTCCTGCCTCGGCAGGGTCTGTCCTAGCCCCCCCCCGCAACTCCTGCACCCCCCTGTTTGTGGTCACCAGGTGCTGTGGGGAGCCAGGACACAGGCAGGCAGCACGGTGGGAAGTTGGGGTGGTGATGGGGGGTGGTGGCTGAGCCCCCTGCTCGTCCTGTGCTCCCTGGCATGTCATGTGAGCACAGGAGTCAGCAGGGGCGGTTTGGGTTTCCTTCCTCCTCCAACGCTCCTCTCCTCCTCCTCCTGCTGCTGCTCCACCTCACCTCGCCGGTCTGTCCTGCTGGGGCTGAGCGTGGTTCCCTGTGGGTGCCTGGGGGGGGTCACTGAGCGGCAGCCCCCCCACAACGGTCTCCTGTTCATAGGGAGAGTTTGGAGGATGGTGCATCCTCTACGGCACGGTGAGCTGGAACGGGACCATGCTGGTGCCCAAGTCCTTCAGCCACATCTCACTGTGCTATTTTGTCTCGACCATCTCTGTCGTGGTGGCCCTGTACTGCTTCTCATCGCTCCTCTACGGCATCTACAGCTGCTGCACCAACGAGTCCCAGTGGTGAGCCGGGGGCGGTGGGGCTGGGGGTGCCCCACGAAGCACTGCGCCACTGATGCTGCTCCCCTCTTCTCACAGGGACCGCACCTGGCTCAGCGTTGCCCTGGTCGTCGCCTTCATCATCCTCTTCTTCCTCCTCATCTCAGCCTGCATCCTCCGTGTGGGGATGGATGCTTTCTGCGCCTCCATTGTGCAGACCAAGAGCCTGTCCAGGTAGCAACGACCTTCCCCGGGGGGTTCCCTCTGGGAAGGGCCCCCACCTTCTCCCCATACCTCACGCCCGCTCTTCCCTGTCCCCCGCAGTTGCCAGGAGGCTGAGCACAAGCCGTGGGTGTCCTACAGCCCAACTCGCTTCTACAGCAATCTCTACAGCGCGCAGGTAAGCCGGCCGAAGTGGGGAGCGTGGTGAAGGCCCCTCCCCCCCGCCCCCCCCCCCCGCCTGGGATCTGCACAGATCGGCTGGTGGGCGAGGAGGGGGAGATGAGCGAGGGGGAGCAAATGAAAAGCTCAAGTCCCACTTTCACAGGGCAGAAGGGAGGGAGAGTCTGTCTGTCTGTCCTGGCATTGGGCAAGGGACAGAGCCCATGCACAGGGGGCTGTTGTGACTAGGGGGTGCAGCTGTACCTGCAGGCATGTGGTTGCTGCTATGCAGCCGCATGTACAGCACCCCTGTGGTTGCTGCTTCAGCTTGGGGGCGCCCCTTCCCCAGGCATAGGAATCGGAGGGGTGTGGTGTGGAGGCATGTGGTACAGCTCAACCTCCTGTCCCCCTGCGCCGGCCCCGCAGGCGTCAGCCTGGGTGAACGTGTTCCTCTGGTGCCTACTGACTGCCCGACTGCTGGTCCAGCGGCGGAGGGAGGCCCCTTTCCTGCTGCTGCGTCGCAATGACCCTGAGTGGAGTGCCGAGACGGAAGCCATTTTTGGGGGACGACCCATACAGCCCTGAAGGAAGGGGTTACCGGGGTGGGGCCAGACCTGGGTAAAGGAGTGTGGGGTACGCTCCAGGCACCCTACGATGCAAAAGAAGGCAGGGACGTTTGTAGTACTGCAACCCCCGTGATGATGAAGCCAGCGGTGCTGAAGGACCCTCTGCCAGCAAGCTGGGGGTTGCATGGTGCCGGCTGCCCCCTTGCAGCTCCCCCTCCATCGCCAAGGCTTTCTGGGTGCTGAGCTTTGTTATTAAAGATGAGGATTTCCCACAGAGGAGCCTGTGCCTGTACTCGAGCGCTCACGGCTGCAGGAAGAGGGTTGTTGTAGTGGCTGTTGGAGGAGGAAGAGGAGGAGGAGGAGGAGGAGGAGGAGGAAGGGGGCCACTGCTCAGCTCTGCGTGCCCGCCGTGTCCGGCAGCGAAGCGGCTGTTGGGCAACGGCTGTTCGCCAGCACCCGGCTTTCCACGCGTGTCGCGGCAGAAGGGCGTGCGGGGGCGGGGCGAAAGCGGCTGCGGCGCCTCCTGCACCGGGAGAGCCCGGGCTAGCAGCACAGGCTGAGGCGGCCGCAACGCAGAACGGCGGGGAAAGAAGCGAAGCCCCACCGCCCCCCACCAAACACCTCTGTCTTTAACCAGCAAGAGGTCCCCGAAGGGGTGCACCGTTCCCGGAGGCACTGCAATACCGGGACGATGCGCGGAGCGGAGGGAGCAAGCTCCGGATCCAACTCCCAGGCCCAAAAATCCGTTTAATATAAAGTCCTCTCATCGAGGACGTATCAGATATTAAACTGATAAGAACAGATACTACACTTGATCTTAGCCAAAAGGCCGAGAAGCGATACCCGACACACCACCCCCATCGCCCACCCACCCAACGCCGCCCCTCCCTATGTCACGGCCGCTCCCGCACACCCGCATCGACCTCCCCGCTCCGCTCTCCGCTCCCTTCCCCGTGCTCTCTCCACGATCTGGGCCTTCGGGAAGGAACCGACCCCCGCCGGACCCCGGGAGCTGCAACCCTGGGGCCTCCCGGCGGCCCGTTCGAGTCCGTGGGTGTCACGATTTGCGTAGCCACGCCTCCGAGACGCACTCACCCCGCCCCCTCGTCTTCCCCAAACCCAACCCCGATCTACATACCCCGCCCCCGAGTCCCGTGCGCCCCGCCCCTTCCTCGCAGCAATCTGATTGGCCTGCTGCGCACTGAAATTTGCATTCGCTCCGCCAGATGCCCCCCCCACCCCCCCGAGGCGATTTGCATCCTCCGCCTGGATTTTTGCATGCGCCGCGGTAGCGGCGATCTCATTGGCCGGGGACCGCCCCGCCCACGCGTACAGTCCCCGCCCAGCGCCCCGGGACCCTCCGCCCGCGCCGCCCGCCCGCCCGCCGCGGGAGCCCGGGAGTACCGGCCCCCCTCGGCAGAGCGCTGCCGGCCCCTCCGCCCGGCCTCCGGACCGAGGCTGCGCTCGGCGGGGCTGCTCTGCAGAGGAGGAGGCCGAGGGGCGACCGCAGCGCTGCCCGCCGCTGCCCCAGGAGAACGGACCAGCCCGGAAGAACAGAGCGGAGCGGCCCGGAGCAGAACGTTCGGCGGCAAGGGACCGACCCCGCGCCTCTCCTCCGGCCGCCCCACCGCCTCAGGGCTGACTCAAAGTTAACGCCGCTTGTTCCGGCATCGGCCAAACGCCTCTGGGACCCCCGCGGCCAACACCGAAAGGAGAGAAGCTTCCGGCCCACCCCGTGCTCGTGTCGGTGCGGCCTCGGAGGCCCCGGATTCTCTGACCCTCGCGACAGGGAAAACGTCAGCAACAAAAGCCTCGCACGGGTCGAGGACGGAGCGCTGGCGGTGCTTTCTGTTTCTAACTCGCCCCTGCTCTACCTTTCCCTCAGCTCTCATTTCTTTCCCTTTCTCTCCCCAAAAATCCCCAGCCCGGAGTCCTCAGGACGCACCTCCCCCAGGAGAACCCACGCGGGACACGGCTGCAAAACAGACCTTTTACTGCAGAAGCTCAGGACGCAGGAAACGCCCCCCCATCCCCTCCGTCCTGGGGGTCCGGGTCCCCCGCGGGACCCCATCCCAGGCGCTGCCGCACCACGGTGGGCAGGAAACTCTGCAAGAAGTGGAAAAAGTCCCGGAAAAGCGGCCCAGGAGGGGCTGGGGAAGGCACCAGGCGCAGCAGCACCCGCAGCTCCTGCCACGTGCCGGGCGCTGGCCTGGAAGCCTGTTGTCCACAGTTACGTCGCTCGCCAGGCCCGGTATCACAGCCATTGATGGAGGAGCCAAAGGGCACGACAGCGCAGCCTGGGTGGGGAGAGGCAGAAGCGTGCGTGAGCGACGCGGCCACGTCACGTGCTCACACGTGGGAACGCGGCAGCCGCGTCACGTGGTCGCAGGAGGGATGCGGTCCCGAGGGGGGCGAGGAAGAGGAGACTCATGGGGAAGAACTCGGTGAAGACCTCCTGGAAGAGCGTGACCGGGAGGTGCCGCGCGCGGCGCTCGTCCTCGCTCAGCTCCAGCAGCCCCACCAGCTGCGACATCGGGGCGTCCACCTGCGGGGACCAGCGTCAGCGGCGGTCCTGGGGCGCGCCCCACCCCGACCCCAGTGGGAGATGTCCAGGGCCACCCGCGCTCCCCAGTGTGTTTCCCCAGGCACAGGACAAGGCTCAGGGAAGCGACAATGAACAACCGTTGAAAAAACAGAAAAGGCTTGCAAGCTCTGTCTTTAACCAGCAATAGGTCCCCGAGGGGGTGCACCGTTCCCGGAGGCACTGCAATACCGGGACGATGCGCGGAGCGGAGGGAGCAAGCTCCGGATCCAACTCCCAGGCCCAAAAATCCGTTTAATATAAAGTCCTCTCATCGAGGACGTATCAGATATTAAACTGATAAGAACAGATACTACACTTGATCTTAGCCAAAAGGCCGAGAAGCGATACCCAACACGCCACCCCCATCGCCCACCCACCCAACGCCGCCCCCCCCTATGTCACGGCCGCTCCCTCCAGCCCGCTCCGATCTCTCCGCTCCCTTCCCCGCTCCCTTCCCCGCGCTCTCCCGCACGACCTGGGCCTTCGGGGAGGAACCCACCCCCGCCGGACCCCGCAGACCTCCGCGGCGGAGGCTCCCGGCAGCCCGTTCGCGCACACAGAGCCTTTATTAGCATAACCGCGCCCACGAATTGCACGAGCACCACCCTCGCCAGGTTCTCCACCGCCGCGACTTGCACGCCCCACCCTCCTGTTCCTACACGCCACGCCCCCTCGCCAGGGCTTCGGACGCTGAACGTCCTCGATTTGCATGCGCCACGCCCCTTCCCCGGTTCCGCCCTACGTCCCCACTGGCGTGTTCCGCCCGCTCATTTGCATGCCCCGCCCCGTTGCGGAGCCGGGAGAGGCGCCCACGGGCCCCGAGAGAGCCGCGGGAAACGTCGCCGGTCCGACAGCGCGCAGAGGCGGGGAGCGAGGGGCGGCCGGGCAGCGGCTCGCCCTCCGCGATGCTCCGAGCCGCCGGGACACGGTCCAGGATCACCCGCTCCCGCCGGTGCTGCGTGAGTATTGCTGCACCGGAGCGGCCTAGCGGGCTGTGCCTCGCCCAGTGGGGCCGGGATACCGGCGGCTCTCCCGTTCCACCGCCATTTTGTCGCGGAGCCTTGCCAGGGACCGCGGGAGTAATCGACCCCCGACGGGCGGGGGGTCCCGGCGGCCCGTTCGAGTCTATGAATGCTTTATTAGCATAACCACGCCCTTGATTTGCACGAGCCCCGCCCCCGCGCGGCCCTCCAGCCACGGCGAGTCACAGGCACCGCCCCCAGCTTTCTACGTACCACGCCCCGTCTACCTCTCTGAGCGCCCGCCCCGCCCCGTCGCCCTCCCCAAACCCAGCCCCGCTCTGCATACCCCGCCCCCAGTTCCCATGCGCCGCGCCCCTTCGCCGGGTCCTGGCAGCACCGCGATTGCCACGCTCCGCCCCTCAATTTGCATTCGCTCCGCCGCAATCCCCGCCAACCCCCGAGGCGATTTGCATCATCCGCCCGGCTTTTTGCATACGCCACGGTAGCGGCGATCTCATTGGCCGGGGCACGCCCCACCCACGCCTACTCCCCGCCGCCCGCCCCGGGACCCTCAGGCCCCGCTGCCCGTTCCGCCGCCGGGGGCACCCGCCCGTCCTTGGTTCATCTCCGGGGGACACCACCGGAGCGGGACCGGTGGCTGCGCTCGGCGGTACCGCAGCGAGACGGAGCCGCTGGGCACGACCCAGCGCGGGGCCTTCAGAGACAAGATGGAGGGAGAGGAGCCGCCGTAGCGGGCGCTGAGGGTGATTTGGCTGGAGCGGATGGCCGGAACAGGAGCGAACCTACACCGGAGATACCACGGGTCTTCAGCCCGGCGCCCTTCAGCCGATACACAGTAGCACAATAAAACAAGATTTTACAACCACCACGCTCTATCTTTGACCAATATAAGATCCCCGAAGGGGTGCACCGTTCCCGGAGGCACTGCAATACCGGGACGATGCGCGGAGCGGAGGGAGCAAGCTCCGGATCCAACTCCCAGGCCCAAAAATCCGTTTAATATAAAGTCCTCTCATCGAGGACGTATCAGATATTAAACTGATAAGAACAGATACTACACTTGATCTTAGCCAAAAGGCCGAGAAGCGATACCCGACACGCCACCCCCATCGCCCACCCACCCAACGCCGCCCCCCCCTATGTCACGGCCGCTCCCACACACCCGCATCGACCTCCCCGCTCCGCTCCCGGCTCCCTTCCCCGCCACATTCCACACCGCCCGGGCCCCGGGGAGGACCCGACCCTCGCCGACCCCCGGAGCTGCTGCGGCGGAGGGGAGCTCCCGGCGGCCACTTCGGACCGGGGATTTGCATCGGCTCCGCCCGGCCCGGCCCCGCCTCCCCGCCCCGGGGAGCCCAGCCCCGCCCCGCCCCGCCCCGCCCCGCGGTTCTCCCGCCGTGTTTAACGCTGACGGGAAAATCGTTCAATACCGAAGGGAAAAATCCTTCCCCCAGCCCGGAGGGGACGGGGACGGACCCACCAGGTCCCTGCTCTGCTGCTAACCTGATCCCGGCTCTCCTCTCGCTCTATATCCGGCTCTCCCCTGCTCCTCAAACCGTCCGTCTCCTTTAATGTCCACAGTCCAGATCAGGAAGTTAAAAAAGAAATTAAAAAAAATCGACAGTAGTCCACTTTGGAAGTGTTTAGAAGGTGGCAGAGACTCCTGGTCAAACTGGCAGGGCAAGGGGGTGAAAGCAGACGACAGTGGGGAGTCACCCACCAGCTGCAGACGGGTAAACAGGGAGGTGCAGGAACCACCTACCAAAGCGGTTTGCCAGATAAAAATTTAATATATATTAAAAAATAATTTTAAAATCTCCTCAGACGGATACGATCTTCCCTCAGGAAACGCAGCCCGGAGCGAGGGTCTTCCCGAGGCTGTCTTCCCTCAGGAAACACAGCACGCAGGTCCAGCCAGGGGCCGTGTGGCTGAGGAGACCCTCCGGCTCGGGGGGTGGTAGCCACGCTGGAGGGTTCACCCCCCGGTGGAAGGGGGGGGCCCGGCCGGGGAGCTGGGGGAGCCCCGAGGGCCGCGGACGGTCCCGTCGCCTCGCCACCCCTCGCGGTGCCTTTTCCCGCCAAACCCCAACGTTCGGCGACTGGGTGGACGTGCGCGTGCGTCAGGCACCTTCCCCCAGCACCGTGCACGCGCGCTCCCCTTTTCCCGCCCTTTACCCTGCCCCCCCCGTCCCAGGAGGCGCATGCGCTCGGGGCAGCCCCAGTGCGCATGTGCCTCCCCGCCTCACCCCCTTCCCAGCATTCCCCGCGTCCTATTTAAGCGCGCGCGGGGGGTCTCGTCGGCCATTTTGTCGCTGTAGCCGATGTGGTTGGGTGAGTGGGTGTGCGCGCTTCGCTCTTTGTTAGGCGGGCTTGGGGTTTGTGCTGTTGAGGGGTCGAGATGGTTTTGGTAGCCGTGTTCTTCTTCCCCGAGGAGGTGGGAATCTATCGGGTCACCTAGCAGCGAGATTTCCTTCATGGTGGTGCCATTTTGTGCCTCCCTGTGCTCCCTGAGGAGTCGTCTCTGTTAGGCGATGGCTTCCTCCCACCCAGGCTCTAGGTGGGGGTTTCTGCCTTTCGTTTCCCGGCCGCGTGTGGCCGAGGCTGTTCTTCCCCCCCCTCTCTGAGGGGGCTGTGGTGTGGGGGGGCTCTTCGGTGATGAGTCCATTCACAGACCTGAACTGACTGCGGTGTGAAGGCTTGTAGTGTCTCTGAGGAGAACGGACTCGTCCTACCCTCCTTCCCCGAGCCGGGGGAGGCTCCGGTGCCTCCCGCGCCTTGCCAGGGGGTGGGGGGAGTGCGTGGTTTCTACTTTCTGTGTTTCTAATTCTTTTTTTCTTTGTTTTTTTCGGCTTTCAGCCCTCCGAATGGATCTTCTGCCAGAGGTGAGTGAGTAGTCCACCATGTAGAGGCCGGACACACTTTGTTGGTATAAAACCCCCTTGATTTACATGCAGAATTACTGATCAGCCTAGGAGCCAGTGCTACAGGGATGATCCCACCGAACTCTCTCTTGCTGATAGTGCCGTGGAGAAGTTCTGCATCTGGCTCTGAGCGGCACTGAGCCCCGGGGGGGGGGGGGGGGGTTGGACCCCACCCTGGACGAGGAGAGGCCGTGCCCTGGGGCGGGGGGGTGGCAAATTGTGTGAGCCGCCGTCCTTAACGTTTTACTTTATTTTAAAGATGTGGAACCAGTCGGCCGTGAGTTCCTGCAGCTCGCTTAGAGGTGAGCATTGGCTTTCTGGCACTTTTAAGGGGGGCGACACACGCGGGATTTTCACCCTGAATGGGTTGTCCCCATCCCACCTCCGTGGGGAGCAAGAAGGGGTCCAAAACCCACCCGTGGCCCCTCTCGTGAGCTGGGTGGGTGCAATGTTGGTGCAAATTTTGGGCTGTTCTCCTCCCCCCCCCCCCCCCCCCCCCCCCCCCCGCTCCTTCGCTGTTCGGTGACGAGTGACAACCGACAAGCATATGGCTGAGTGTCCCTGATGCCACATTCCCACTGAGAACTGCCGAGCACGGGGGGGTGGCCCCACGCCGGGGTGCGGGGGGAAGAATCGGTCGCACTGGGCTTTATTTGATTAATAAATCACAATTAATATTAATTGTTCCAGCCTGGGGGAGCAGGCCCTGCTGCTGCTGCAGTGGGGGATGATTGGCTTGGTCGTTCCTGCTGAGCCCCAAAATGCCATGAATTAACCCCAAAGTCTGAGGTGCGCCCCAAACTCCCTGTGGGGGTCCCCCCCACGCAGGTAAGTGCCTCACCCGTGCATGCCCACCCCAACAAACCACCCCCCCACGCTCCGAAGGGATGACACGCTGGGCTGGAGGACATGAGTCCGATGGCAGCTCCGAGTTACCAAAGCCCTGATCGGACTGTGGCAACAACAACAAAAAAACACCCGTGGGGGGGCTCCCACGTGTCCCCCCCCAAGTGACACCCCCTTTTTCTCTGCAGCTGCCGCTGTGGGTGGGAGGATCCGGTGAGTTCCTGGTGAGTTACCGGTGCCGGTTGCCACTGGCCCCCCATGAGGAAACCCCCACGCGTCTGACACCCCCCAAATCCGACACCAGAACCTGCCAAAGGTTGACCACTGGTGACGGTGGGGGGAGGAGGAGGACGCCTCGTCCTGAGTGGACGGTCTGCCGGAGGGGCCAGGAGGTGACGATTTAGGAGGGGGGGGGTCCTGGTTATGGGCATGCACTGACACCCACCCCCCAATTTTTCTTGCAGGAGCAGAGCAGAGGGAGTCAGGTCAGTGCTGCCCCACGGGGGTATTTTGTTGGGGGGGGTGTCCCCACTGGTGGGGTGGATTTGGGGTCTCCAGTGGGGGTGCTTTCCCCACCCCTTTGGGATGAATTTGGGGTTCTCAGGGTGGGGGGGGAGAGTGTCCTCACTGGTGCACTGAAGTTGGGGTCCTGGGGGGGGCTCCCCACTTTTGGGATGAATTTCGGGGTGTCCCCCGTGGGTGTGATGACCCCACTCAGGAATCTCGTTCGGCTGAGAGCTGCTGCTGAGGACAGTGTCACTGATCCAGGGGGACGGGTCACCCCTCTGTGGGCTGCCCCCCCCCACTTCTGGGTGATCCTAACCCCCTCCCCAATTGTGTCCCCCCAGGGTGACAGTGGAGTCTGGGGACACTCGTGGGGACATGGGGATGAGGTATGTAAATGGGGGGGGTGTCCTCTGACCTCTGATGATGTCATTACCCCCAATTTTGAGTAAACCCCCCCCCCAATTTAGTGATGAGGTCAACTAGCTCACTTTGACCCACCTGAAAACACCTGAACACCTGAAAAATTGGGGAGCACGAGTGGGGGGGGGGGAGGATGTCCTGTGGGGCTGGGGAGACCCTGACACCCCCACTCTCTGCTCTCCCACAGGCTGGTGGAGGGGTCCTGGGGGGTGCTGAGGTGAGTGGGGGGGCTGGGGGGTGATGGGGGGGGGGGTCTGCGGTGACATTGGGGGGGCCATGGGGGGACTCTAGGGTGTGGGTGGGATGGGGGGCTGTGGGGTGACTGGGGGGTTCCGGGGGGTGACACGGGGGGGATGGGGGGGGTCCGTGGGGTGCCCCCCCCCTGCTGCCGAGGATGAGGCGATACCGCCCCAGGCTGATCCCCCTGACTGAGTGGTTCTCCCTGAGGCACCGGGGGTGGGGGGGGGTCCCGGGTGGGCGGGGGGGTCCCATGGGGAGGGTTCGGGCCCCCACTCATCACCTCCTTCTTCCCTCCAGCGCCTCTTCCGAAGACCGCTGCTGTTTTGGCTGTGTTGATGTGAATAAAAGTCACTATTTTTGTTAATAACGCCGAGTTTGTCTTAAATTGTGCGGGGAGGGGGGACGGGAGGACGACACAACCGCGGGGGGGGGGCGGGGGTGTCTCCCTTAAAAGCCCCGCCCCCTGCTTGCTGGGGGTCTTCCACCCCCAGTCTCTGGGGGGGGGGGGGGGGGGGGGGCTCTGTCCCCGCGGGGGGGTGTGTCAGGGGGGCTCCTCTTGGTTCTCACCGGGTCCCCCCACCCCTCCCGTTAACGGGGGCCGTTCCCGGTCGGGGCGGAACCTTCGAGGGGCGGAACGAAACTACGCGGTCGCGGGGAGCCGGTTTGCGCCTGCTCTTCTCACATCCCCTCCGCCGGGAGCATTTCCGGCAAGTGCTGCCCCGTCCTCAAGGGTCCGCCTGGGAACCGTGCCCCGCCCGGAACATAGAGCAGCGGTCCCTGTGCCGACCCGGAGTGCAGGGAGGGAACGGACCGAGGCAAGATGGCGTCCCCCGCTCGTTGGAGCCACGTGTGGGTGGGGGCCGAGACCGGAGCGCTTAAAGGTGGGGGGGCACCAGAAAGGGGTCCTGGGCGGGGGCTGCACCGGGGAAGTGACCTGGGGGGATGTTTTGTGCCGGGGGGCGGCCCTGGGGCTTCGGGGGGGCGGTTGTCAGTGCTTGGGGGGGGTCCTGTGGCCGGGGGAGGCCTTTGGGGGGTGTCAGTGGCTGGGGATTCCCTGTGGTCGGGGGGCTCTCTTGGGGGACGTTCTGTGCTTTGGGGGGGGTTGTTTTGTGTCTAAGGGGGGGCCCAGGGGGGCTCTTGGTCCGAGGGGAGTCCTTGGGGACTGTTCTGTGCCTTGTGACCAGGGCTGGAGGGGTTGTTTTATGCCTGGGGGGGATCTCTTAAAGCTGGGGGTTCCCCTGGGGGGGTCCTTGCAGGCGTGGAGGTCTCTGGGGGGGGGGGGTGGTCTGTGCCGGAGGGGGGACCCTTTGCACGGGGGGTGGGGGGGTGTTCTGTGCCTTTGTGGGGTCTCCTGTGGCTGGGGATCTTCCCTGGGGGGCCTTGTAGCCAGGGGGTTCCCTGGGGGTGTCCCCTGTGGCTGGGTGTGTGTGTGTGTGTGGAGTCCTGGGGGGCCAAGGGGCACCCCCTCCCCAAAATAATCCCCCCCCGCCCCCCCCAGGCGTGAACCTGCAGAAGAAGCAGGCGACGAACTATGCAAGCGGCTCGGCGCTGAGCCGGGGGGAGGGCGTCTGCGCCCTGTGCTGGGGGGACCCCAACGAGACCGAGGTGAGGCCTGGGGGGGGCGGGGTGTCCCCTGCGGCCGGGCAGCCCCCCCATAACCACTCCTTGCTCCCCCCTGACCACCTTGTGACCACCCCGCAGATCCTGGTGGGCTGCCTGGATCGCTCGGTGAAGCTCTTCAGCACCGAGAAGGGGAAATTCACGGAGTCGCGGCTCTGCCCCGGGGGGGACGGGCCCTTCTGCGGCCTGGCGGCGTACGGCAGGTACCGGGGAGTTGGGAGCACCCGGGGTTGGAGGGGTCCCCAAAATCCCACCCCCTCAACAGCATTCCCCCCCTCCCCCCCAGTGCTATCATCACTTGTGTGGAGTCGGGGCTCATCAAGGTCTGGCGTGACGATGAGACAGAGAACGTGAGTGTTTTGGGGTGCAGGGCATGATGTTGGGGTGCCCCCCCTCCCCCAGTGACACACACCCCCCCGCCACCCTGCAGGCGCAGCTGGAGCTGGAGGCGGGCGCAGGGCTGTGCCGGATGCGCCAGGACCCTGCGCGGCCGCACCGGCTCGGCACCGGTGGGAAGGAGAACAGCCTCAAGGTCTGGGACCTGCAGCGCCCGCAGGAGCCCGTTTTCCGCGCCAAGAACGTGAGTGTCGCCCCCCACCCCCTCGCCAGTGTCCCTAAATGTCCCCTGATGGCACTCACCCTTCTTCTGACCCCCCCCAAGGTGAGAAACGACTGGCTCGATCTCCGTGTCCCCATCTGGGACCGCGACCTCCAGTTCCTTCCCGGCTCCGATAAGATTGTCACCTGCACGGCCCATCACCAGGTGGGGCTCGGGGGACGTTGGGGACATGGCAGACATGGCGGGGAGGGGGACGACACAGCCCCAATGTCACCCCCCCTTGTCCCCAGGTGCGGCTCTACGACCCCAGCTCCCCCCAGCGGCGCCCGGTGCTGGAGACGACGTTTGGGGAGGCCCCGCTCACCGCCCTGTCCCTCGTGCCTGGGGACACGTGAGTAGGGGCTGGTGGCCTGGAGCGGGAGGGGGGTTGGGGGGGCCCCATGGGGTCGGGGGGGGGGGCGGTGTCACCCACGGGCTGCAAAGTGCTCCCAGGGGGAGCTGCTGGCCACCATGGGGGGATGTGGGGTGACCCAGAGGGGCTGGGGGGCACCATGGGGAACCGAGGGTGACCTGGGCGGGGGGCACTGTAGGGTGTCCTGGTGGGCTGAGGGTTACCTGGGAGGGGGCTGTGGGGCAACCTGGGGGGCTACAGAGGGGGGGGTGACAGGGAGGGGCTTTGGGGGGGTGTGTGTGTGTGTGTGTGTGTGTGTGTGTGTGTGTGTGTGTGTCACACTCACCCCCCCCAGCCCTGACTCTTCCCTCCCTGCCCCCAGCTCAGTGGTGGTGGGCAGCGCCCGGGGGGACGTGGCTGTCATCGACCTGCGCCAAGGTGAGGGTCCGGCGTCCCAGGGGAGGGGATGAGGCTGCTTCCCCCCCCCCCCCCGCCCCCACAGGTGCAGGCAGCACTGCCTGCACCCCCCCCACCTGCCTGTTGTTCCCCCTCCCCAGGGCGGGTGCTGAAGTGCCTGAAGGGCTTCGCGGGCAGCGTGCGGGGGCTGCAGTGCCACCCCTCCCTCCCCCTCGTCGCCTCCTGCGGCCTCGACCGCTTCCTCCGCATCCATGATCTGGGTGACAAGCAGCTGCGGCACAAGGTGAGACCCCCCCCCCCCCCCGAATCCCCCAAACCCCCTAAGACCCCCCCAAATTAACCCTGCTGTCTCCCCCAGGTCTACCTGAAGTCCCGCCTGACCTGTCTCCTGCTGAGCAGCCAGCGGGACTGGGAGGTGAGAACCCACAGGCTGGTTTTGGGGGGGGTGCAGAGGTCCCCTTCCCCACCCATTACCACCCTTTTTTACCCCCTCCCCCAGGCCGAGGAGGAGCCACCCCCCCCAGTCGAGGTGAAGGAAGAGGAGGGGGACGCACTGTGGGATGCGATGGAGACCGTCCCCACCCCCCTCGGCACCGTCCGGGGTAAACGGGCCAAGAAACGGAAGATTTCGGGGCTGTGAGGGGCTGGGGTGGGGGATGACCCCCCCCGACAGGACTGGGACTCTCCAGCAAGAAGGGGACCCCCCCTGCACCCCAGATGTGCTGCTGTGCTGGGCACTGCTCCCATTGTTTTGGGGGGGCACCAGCTTTTGGGGTAGGGGTTTGGGGGGGGCTCAGCACAGAAGAGGGGAGCAACGAGCCAACAGCCCCCCAGTGCTGGCTATGGAGCAGAGCCCCTCCCTGAGATCCCCCACAGCCGTTTATAACATACAAAGTGGGGTAAATAACGGTAATTTTCACTCTGTTGACAACAAATGTTGCTTTTTGAGAGAGATGGGGCCTGGGTGAGACCATGGTCACCGAGGGTGTGGGGCAGGGGGGCGGGCAGGGCACAAAGGGGCTGTGCTGGGTGCAGCACCCCTAACCCCCAACCCCATAACCCTCAAGATCCCCTAACCCAACCCCTCATCCCTACCCCTTCACCCCTAACCCCTACCCCCCAACCTTTTACCCCCCTAACCCTTAACTCTTTATCCCTTAATCCTTTTAGCCCCCTAATCCTCTACCCCCTGACCCCTTTAACCTCCTAGCCCTTAACCCCTTTAACTCCCTGCCCACAACTCTTTAACTACAACCCTAAACCCCAGCCTTAACCTACCCCTCCGCTAACTCGGCTCCCCCTACTCTCGCTTCGGCTCTTTTCGGCACCGCTCGGAGGGGTTCGGGCCGATGCCCCTCGCCCCGCCCACCTCTTCCATCCTCGCTCCGAGAGCTCGGCTTACCCCGCTTTTTTGCCTCCCCTTTCGGCTCTTTCCGTCGCCACTCGGCCCCACTTCGGCTCTTTCCGTCGCCACTCGGCCCGCCCCCTCCCCTTCGGCCCGCTCCGCCCCGCCCCCAGGGGAAGCCCTGCCAACCCCCGCCCCCGCTCGGGTACTTCCGGCAGCGCTCGGCTATTTCCGCCCCTACTGTACACAACCATCCTCCAGCCAGCTGTGTGCTGTTCCCCTTTAATTACCACCAATACCCCCCCACCTAATTAACGCTAATTACCCCCCTCCTTCTAACCAGCACTCATTAAGTGCCCCGCCAGCTGCTTGGGGACCCACCAGCACCAGCCTCAACTCCCCTCAAGGGCCCGTTTCACCCTGTGACCCCTTTCAAACTCCCTGATATCCCCCAAAGAAACCTCTAAAACCCTAGAAAAGGCCCCAGAAAAGCAAAAAAAAAAAAAAACAACCCACCAACCCAACCCCCACCCCCCCCCCCAGAAAGCAGCAAACCAGCCCCAATTTCATTGCTGTTTACTGAGGCCGGGGCTCAGGAGTTGGCATTGGGGCCCTTCTTCTTGCCGAAGCCGGGGACGACGTTAACGAAGCGGCGGTTGTACTGCATGCGCCGCTTGGCTCGGCCCGTCTTCTTCTTCTTCTTCTCCTGCTTGGCCACCTGCGGGGATGGGAAAGGGGGGTCAAGGGGGGGTCCCCAAAACTATGGGAACCCCCCCAAAATTGGGGGAAATCCCTCCCAACACTCACCTTGGGGGTCTGGCCCCTCACTTTGCCGGCACGGGCGAGGGAACCGTGGACTTTCCCTGGGGGAGGCGGGGAGAAAAATGGGTTGTCAGGGAGCCACAGCTGCCTCATTGGCCTAATGAGCACCCCGATAATTAGCAGCCCCCCCCAAACGTACCCCCCAGGAGGCGTGTGGAGACCTCCAGGGTGGCAAATTCAGGGAGACGGCTCTGTCCCAGGACAGCGTCATCATCCAGGGGGGTCCCAGCAAACAGCAGCACTTGGTCCTCGGGGGGGACGCCCGCCAGCACCGCCACCTGCGCCTGCAGTGGACACACACAGACACGGGGGGGTTCAGTTACCCCAAAAAGGGTCTTATTTTGGGGGGGACCCCCAATTTCCACAAGGGCTCACCTTGATTTGGGCGACAGTCTCGGTGCCAGAGACCTCGATGGTGTGCAGGGACTGGGCACGGATGAAGAGCTGCATGGTGACCTGGGGGGTGTATGAAGTTTAGGGGTGTGTCCCCCTCAAAAAAAAGGAGGGGATCCTTAAGAAAGAGAGGGACCCCCAGGAAAAGGTGTGGTGGTGAGGGGGCTGTTACTGCTGCCCCCCAGCTTGAGAAACACCCCAGGGTGCAGCCTGGTGGCCTCCTGGTCCGCACCCCTGTGTGAGGGGGCTGGGGGTGTTTTGGGGGAACTGGGGGGGGGACTTTTCTCTGCAACCACTCCCTGTCCGAACGGACTTTGGCATCTGGCAAAGGGCCATGGGGACAAAGTGCTGTGACGCCAAGGCAAGGGGACACGGCCCAGCAGTGACACTGGCAGCACTGCCAGGTGCCCCCTGCTGTTTTTTGAGGGCCCCCAGACCCCTCAGAGCCCCCCTTGGTTTCTATTGTCCCCTCTGGGTTCCCCTGCAGCCTCTCATAACCCACCCCAACTTCTCCCAAGGCCTCAGCACCCCAGAGACCCCCCAGTAACCCTCCAGCCCCCCTCCAAGGCCTCACAGACCCCCCTTCAGGTCCCTGAATGTGCTTCTCCCTTGCCTCAGGGCGCTCCAGACTCCTCTGAGGCCTGCTGGACCCTCCTCCCTGCTCCCTATAACTCTCCCAAAGCCACATAGCCATCCCACAGCCTCCCCTAGATACCCCAACCCCCCCCCCCCAAGGCCACAGAACCCCCCCAGGCCCCTCCAACCCCCCCTCAAGCCCCACAGCCGCTCCCACAGCCCCCTTCAAGGCCGCTCAGGGCCCTTCATAACCACCGCCACTCCCCCAAGGCCTCACAGCCTCCAGCCTCCCCCCAAGGCTTCACAGACCCCCAGTAACCCGCCCGGATCCCCCCATACTCCTCACGCAGCCAGCTCCAAGGCCTCCCAGGGCGTCTCCCCGCGCCTCAAGGCCTCTCAGGCCCCCCCCCAAGGACTCGCAGAGCCCCCGCCCATCCCCCAAGCCCTCACAGCTGCCCCCCCAGCACCCCAATAACCCTCCAGGCTCCCTCAAAGCCCCTCAGACCCTCCCTAGGCCCACCCTGGCCACGGCCTCACCTCAGCACCTCCTCAGCAGACGGGGACCGCGCCGCGGAAAGGAAGGCTCTGCGCATGCGCCGGGCCTTGGCGGTGGCGGCGTGCTTACATCATGCGTGCGTGCGGCGGCGGCAAGGAGGTGGTGCTGCCAAGATGGCGGCGATGGCAACGCTGGGCCAGCGGCTGCGGGCCCTCGGCCGGGCGGTGGGGTGGAGGGGAGTGCAGGTAGGGGGTCGGGGGAGGTTGAGGGGCGTCCTTGGGGTGGAGGGGAGTGCAGGTAGGGGGTCGGGGGAGGTTGAGGGGCGTCCTTGGGGGGGGATTTGGGGAACTCCTGGGGGGGCGGGGTAGGGATTTGGGGGCTGCTGGGGGGGGGGGGGAATGCTGAGGAGGGGGGTCCTGACGGGGAGACGGGGTATCTTGGGGGGGCCCGGGGAGGGGTTGGGGGGGCTTTTGGGGAGAGGGCAGGGGGATTTTGGGGGACCCCCAGGGAGAGGGAATTGGGGAGGCTCCTGGAGAAATGGGGGGGAATCGAGGGGGCTCCAGGGGAGAGGGAGGGGTGTTTCGGGGGGTTCTGGGGAGAGGGAGAGGGTTTGGGGGGGCTTTTGGGGAGAGGGAATTGGGGGGCCTGAGCAGAGGGAGGGCGGATTTGGGGGGGCTCCCAGGGAAATGGGGAGGAATTGGGGGCACTGCTGGGGAGAGGGATGGGGGATTTGGGGGAGGCTCCAGGGAGGAGATTGGGGTGACCCTAGGGCAAGGGAGGGGGGACTGGGGGGGGGGGGAGGCACTGCTAAGGTGTAGGGGTACATGCTGCTGCCCCCCTCCATTTCCAGAGCCATCTGGGAGCCTCCCCCCCCGAGGGCCCACCCGAGGACCCCCCCAACTCGCAGCCCCCCACGCTGGTGGAGTCGACAGCCGACTATGCCTTCGTGGAGCGGCTGCTGCCCCCCACCCGTGTCCCTGACCCCCCCCTGCACCCCACCTATCCCACCCCCTCGGGCTGGAGCCCCCCCAAAGGTCAGTAGCGGGGGAGGCACACCCCCCCCCTTAATCCCCCTTCCTTGTTGCCCCCCCAGAGCAAAGTGGTGCCCCCAGGGGGGTGCCAAGCCCTAATTAATGGTGTTGGGAGGGGGTATTTACCTTTGGGGGGTCCAATGGGGGGGCCTTTACCCTGGGAGGGGGTGGAAGGAGTATTTATTGCGGGGGGGGGTGGGGGGTGATAGGGAGGCTATTTACCCCCAGGGTTGGTATTTTACCCTGGGGGGGGTCACATGGGGGGTTAATAACACCCGGGGAGTGGGTTTTTACCCCGGGGGGGGGTGTTGGAGGCGTTATTTACTTCCAGGGGGAGATAGAGGAAGTATTTTACCCCTGGTGGGAATGGGGGGGGTATTTATTCCCAGTGAGGCGGTGTTGGGGGAGTTATTTACCCCTGGGGCGCAATTAAGGTGGGCTGTTTACCCGCAGAGGGGATGGCAAGGGGGCTATTTACCCTTGGGGTGAGAAATTATTTACTCCCAGGGGGCAATTAAGGGGGGTTATTTACCACAAGGGGGAGGTAATTATCGTCAAGGGGGGTTATTTATCCCTCAGGGAGAGGTTCCAGTTGTTGTTGTCCCCCCTCAGACCCCCCCCCGGCGTTGCCCTACTTCGTCCGCCGCTCCCGGCTGCACAACCTGCCCGTCTACCCCCGCCTGGCCAAGGGCAACCGGCGCCTGACCGAGCTGCGGCACGTGGAGGGGGACATCTGGGTAAGGGAGGGGGCATTTTGGGGGTGCAGGGAGGGGGAGCAGGTTTTTGGGATGCTAATGGACACCCCCCCCTCTTTCCCCCCCTCCAGGCGCTGGAGCGAGAGCTGCGGGCATTTTTGGGGGGGCTGGGGGTGAAGGAGCTGGAGGTGCAGGTGAACGAGGTGACGGGGAGCCTGCTGCTGAAAGGGCACTGGGCGCAGGAGCTGAGGAGCTGGCTGCTGCAGAGGGGCTTTTAGCACCCCAAAATATACCGGGGGACCCCAAAATTGACTTTGAGGTGCTCACAAGTGGTAGGGGACCCCAAAATGGCAGTGAAGCTGCTCATAAGGGGTGGGAACCCCAAAATTGAGGCAAAGCCGCTCACAAGCAGTAGGAGACGCTAAAATGGAGTCAAAGCCGTTTACGAGCAGTGGGGGACTCCGAAATGGGGGTGAAGCTGCTCGTGAGTGGTGGGGGACCCTGAAATGGGATGGAAAGCTGCTCACAAGCAGTGGGGGACCCCAAAATGGGGTCAAAGCTGCTTGTGAGCAGCAGGGGCACCCCAAAATGGAGTCAAAGCCCCTCACGAGTGGCAGAGGCTCCCCAAAACGGGATGTAAAGCTGCTTGTGAGTGGTGGGGTACCCTGAAATGGAGTCAAAACTGTTCGCAAGTGGTAGAGGCTCCCCTAAAATGGGATTTAAAACCACTTGTGAGCAGCAGGGTGCCCCAAAACAGTCTCAAAGCCGCTTGCGAGCAGTGGAGGCACCCCCAAAACACAGACCCGCTTGCAAGCAGTGGGGTACCCTGAAACGGCATCAAAGCCGCTTGCAAGCAGCAGACTCCCCAAAACGGGATGTAAACCCATGTGTGAGTAGAGGGGTACCCCAAAATGGAGTCAAACTCACTTGTGAGAGGCAGAGGCTCCCCAAAACAAGATGTAAAGCTGCTAGCAAGCAGCAGGGTACCCCAAACTGGAGTCAAACCCGCTTGCAAGCAGTGGAGGCTCCCCAAAAATGGAGTCAAAAGCTGCTCGCGAGCAGCAGATGCTCTCAAAAATGGGATGTAAAACCATGCGTGAGCAGAGGGGTACTCCGAAATGGAGTTGAACCCACTTGTGAGCGGTGGAAGCTCCCCCAAAATGGAATCAAACCTGCTTGCGAGCAGCAGGGTACCCCAAAGCAGAGTCAAACGCCCTTGTGAGTGGCAGAGGCTCCCCAAAACAAGATGTAAACCTGCTCCTAAGTGGCAGGTACCCCGAAATAGCATCAACCCCCCTCACAAGCCCCCCCCCCCCCCCCAATGGAACAAACCCCTCTGGCAAGTGCCAAGACTCCTCGAAATCAAAATAAACGTTGCCGGCAAGTGCCGGGCGCTCCTTGCAGCGCTGCCTCTTTATTTATTTACATCCCCCCCCCGCTGTGAAGGGGGGCAAAAAAATGTACAGAAACATGTTTTTACTAAAGGGAGGGTTTAGAAAAGGGGGTAGGGGGTGAAGTTGGGGGGCCAGGGGGGTCCCCGGCTCAGCTCTGCGAGTAGTACTGGTTGTAGTTCCATGGCGTCTGGTAGCTGTAGGCGCCGTAGCCGTGCTGGGGGGATAGAGGGGGGGCTGTCAGCATCGCCCTCGCCCTGTCGCAGCCCCAGGGCTCCGTCCCGGCCCCCCCACTGACCTGGTACCAGTAGTTGTAGGCAGAGGGGTTGGATCCCACATCCCCCCCGGAGCCGGAGAAGTTGAGGGGACCCAAAAGACCAGTGGCTTCATCGGGGCGGAGACGTTTGTCATCTGGTTCATCCGAGCTGGGGGGGGAGAGGGGTGAGAAGGGGGTAAAAGGGGAGAAATTGGGGAATAAAAAGGGCAGAAATTGAGGGCATAAAAGGGCAAAAATCAGGCAGAAAACGGCAGAAATTGGGGGATAAAAGGGGAGAAATTTGGGATACAAAAGGGGTGAAAATCGGGATAAAGGGAGAATTTGGGGGGATTAAAGAGGAGAATTTGGGGGATAAAAAGGGGAGAAATGGGATTAGAGGAGAGAGATCAGGGGATAAAAAGGATTTGAGACAAAAGGAGAATTCAGGGGGATAAAAAGCAGAGAAATTTGGGGATAAAACTGGGTGAAAACGGGATAGGGGAGAAGTCGGGGGATAAAAATGGCAGAAGTTGGCATAAAAGGGGTGAAGTTGGGATAAAAGCAGCAAAATTGGGGGATAAAACCGGATGAAAATGGGGGTTAAAAGAAAAATTTGGGGGATAAAAGGGAAAATCAAGAATAAAAAGGGGAGAAGTTGGGATAAAAGGAGAAATTTGGGATAGAAGGGAGAAGTTGGGGTAAAATTGGGGGATAAAAAGAAGTCAGGATAAAAGGGGAAAAGAGGAGGGATAAAAGGGGCAAAGCTGGGATAAAAAGGGGCAAAATTAGGTAAGAGGTCCCCAAAAGGGGAGAAGTTGGGGGATAAAAAGGGGTGAAATTGGGACAAAGGGGGTGAAGTGGGGGTATAAAAGGGGATAAGTTCGGGAGATAAAAGGGGAGAAATTGGGGGAATGGAAGGGGAAAAAATTGGGATAAAAGGGGCAAAATTGAGGGACCAAGGGGGTCCCCTCACCCGTTCTCAGGAGCCCTCTTGCGTGCCGCGTGCTGTTTGAGGATCTTCTGGTGCTCGTCGTAAGCCGTCAGCAGGCTGCGGGGGAGCGGGGAGAGCTCAGGGGGGAGCGATGGGAGGGGGGACCAGCCCCTTTTGGGGCCACCGTGGTGCTTTTTGGGGTGTCTTTTCCCCCCTAGATACCTAACCTGTGTATGCTAGAGCCGAAATCCTCGAGGAACTCGACGCGGCGTTGGGAGAAGATGAGTTTGGCTTCGTCAGGGAGGGGGCTGCGCAGCGCCCGCTCGAAGCAGCTCATGGTGTTACCTTCGTTTTGTCGGACATCGGCCCCGAATTCCATCTCCAGGAGATTGGCGTGGAGGCGGGCGTTGTCCTGTACCCACCGCCCCATCAGATGGGGGGGTTCCCCTGGATCAGGGGGGTCCCCAAGGGGGTTTTGGGAGCCCCCTTGAGGTTATGGGGTCCCCAGTGGGGTTTGGAGAGCCGCAAGGGTGTCTGGGGTCTCGAGAGGGGTTTGGGGACCCTGAGTGGGACTGTGGGGACCTCAGAGGGTTTTGGGGAGCCCCCAGTGGGTCTGCAGGGTCCCCAGGGGGGTTTGGAGAGCCCCAAGGGTATCTGTGGGTCCCTGAGTGGGGGTTTGGAGAGCCCAGAGTAGGATGTAGAGAGTCCCAAGGGGCCCCAAGTGCGATTTAGGGAGCCCTGAGTGGATCTGTGGGGCTTCAGATGATATTTAGGGAGCCTTGAGTGGGTTTGGGGGCACCTGAGATGGATTTATAGAGCCCCCGTGGGGTTTGTGGGGCTCCAAGAGGGTGTTATAAGGCCCCAAATGGGGTTTACAGGGTCTGTAGAGCCCAACCATGAGACCTCCAGATCCCTGAGACCACATCCGAGTGATCACGATGTTTAGAGGGAGCTGAAATCCTGTCCCACAACTGCGGATCAAGCTGTGGGGGCCCACCAACCTCTCCTCACCCCCCCAGTGCTCATTAGAAGCACCCTAATGAGCCTTTCTGCCTCACCGGATCCTTTTCCAGGGCGTCCACCAGCACCTTCCGAGCTTTGCCAAGGTTTTTCTGCACCTTGCAGGCTTGCCGAGCCAATTTGACAGCATAGAAGGAGGCGAGGGGCAGCCCCTCGTTAGCGTGCATGGCTTCCAGCAGCAGCGCCTCTGCCTCCTCCAGGTTTCCCTGCCGTCGTTCCAGGCTGACACGGCGCAGCCGGACCATGGCCAAACCCGGCACCACCTCCTCAAAGCAGCGTAGGATACGCCGGGCTTCATCCAGATTCCCTGGAGAGGGTAGAGATGAGGATGGGGGGTGGTTATAGGGGTCCCTGGAGCATTTATGGGGTCTCACGGGGCAGCTGCTGTCCCCACGTTCAGCCTTGTCTCCTCCTGTTAAATCTGGTGGCAACACAAGATGGGTTTTAAGGCTAGATAAATTGGTTTGGGCTTCCTCCAGGTTCCCTGTGGGGCACAGATGGGGGTGGTTATGGGGGTCCCCAGGGAAGCTGCTGACCCCTGTGTGCAGCCTTGTCCCCTCCTGGTTAACCTGGTGGCAACACAAGATGCTTTTTGGGGCTACATAAACTGGTCTGAGCCTCTTCCAGCTATTCTGTGGGGCATGGATGGGGGCGGTTATGGGGGTCCCTGGGGCAGTTACGAGGGTCCCCACATGCAGCCTCATCTCCTGTTAATCTGGTGGCAACACAGGACAGGTTTGGGGGCTAAATAAAATGGTTTGAGCCTCTTCCAGGTATGCTGTGGGGCATGGAGGGGGATGAGAAATGGTTATGAGGGTCCCTCACATGCAGCCCTGTCCCTTCCCATTAAAGCTGTGGTAACATGGGACAGGTTTTGGGGCTAAATAAAGCGGTTTAAACCCCTCCCGAGTGTCTTGTGGGGCACAGATGGGGACAGGGTGGTTATGGGGGTCCCCAGAGCAGCTGCTGACCCCTGCATGCAGCCTTGTCTCCTCCTGGTTAATCTGGTCGTGACATAGGATGCTTTTTGGGGCTAAATAAAAATAGAGTATTTTGGGGGTGAAACGTGGCTCCTCTGCCTGAAAAAGGAGCATTTTGGACTGAAATTCGATGTCTCAGCCCAAAAGAGGAGCGTTTTGGGGTGAAATATGGCATTTAAGCCCCAAAAAAGGAGCATTTTAGGGTGAAATGCAACCCCACCACCCGAAAAGGGCACATTTTGGGGCAAAATGCAGCGACTGAGCCCAAAATCGGAGTGTTTTGGGGTGAAATGTGGCCCCTCTGCCCAAAACCGGAGCATTTTGGTTTGAAATGTGGCCACTGCACCCCAAAATGGGAACATTTTGGGGTGAAATTTGACATCTCAGCGCAAAGATGGAGGATTTGGGGGCAAAATGTGGCATGTCAGTCTAAAAACAGAGCATTTTCGGGTGAAATGTGGTTTGTCAGCCTGAAAAAGGAGCATTTATAGGTGAAATGTGGCATCTTGGCCCAAAAACTGGAGCAATTTGGGGTCAAGTGCAGCATTTCAGCCTGAAAATAGAGCGTTCTGGGGTGAAATGTGTCTCCTCCACCCCAAACCGAAGTGTTTTGAGGTGAAATTCAATGTCTGAGCCCAAGAATGGTGCATTTTGGGGCAAAATGCAGCATCTCAGCCCAAAACTGCAGCATTTTGGGATAAAATAGGTCATCTCAGCCCAAAAAAGGAGCGATTTGGGGTGAAATATGGCATCTCAGCCTGAAAATGGAGCATTTTGAGGTGAAATGCATCTTCTCTGCCCCAAAACGGAAGCATTTTGGGGTGAAATGTGGTGTGTCAGCCCAAGAACAAAGTGTTTTAGGACAAGATGCAGCCTTTCTACCCCAAAACAGAGCATTTTGCGGTGAAATTTGATGTCTCAGGCCAAAACCACAGTGTTTTGGGGTGATGTATGTCATCTCAGCCCGAAAAAGGAAGCAATCTGGGGTGAAATGCAACGTCTCAGTGCAAAATATAGCATTTAGGAGCTAAATGTGGTGTCTTAGCTCAAAAGTGGGGCCATTTTGGGGCCAGCCATGGCCCCTGCTCCCCAAAAAGGCCCATTTCTGATACCACCACCCCTGCACGCTCCAAAAATTGTCCGTTTCGGGGCTACCTCACCTTGTTTCTCCTCAAAAGCTGCCCAGAGGAGATGGATGTTGGGTTTCCTGGGCAGATGATAACCACACGCTCGCTGAAAAACGCTCCTGGCCCCCGTCACCGTGTGATTTTCCAAATATTTGGTGTACTGCAGGAAAAAAAAGAGGCGGAAAAAGGGGGGGGGACAGACAGATGGACGCGTGAGCATCCCCCCCTGCCCGGCCGGGCGGGGATGTGCTAGATCGGGTGGGGGGCACTCACGTTAAGACCCCTCTCTTCTGAATTTCCTGCGCCCTCTTAGGCAGGGGGAGGTGCCGCGGGCGGGTAAAAAAGCAGCAGCGGAATTTAAAAAAAGGGTGTTAGAATGGTGGTTTTTAGAAGAAAAGAGTTAAAAACAGCCCCCACCATCCATCAGGGGGGTGGCGGGGGGATAAAAAAAACCCCCAAACGAACCTGATTTTCTTTTGGGGTGGGGGGTTTTCTTTATTGGGATGGTCTGGGGGGTGGGGGGGTGGAGGTTTTTTTGGGGGGCGACCGGATCCAGCTGTGGAAAAAGGGGGGGGGGGGGGGCATTGCGGCGGTCTCACCTTGATCCAAAACTCCTCGTAGAGGGCGCAGGCGATGACGCAGCGTTCAAAGAGGACGATGGTGCGTTCGTGCGAGCCAGCCGCCATTTCGTAATCCAAATAATCCCGCCAATTCCGCAGCTGAGCCCTCTCCAGTGGCTTCACGTGGAAATAGGGACGCTTGATCTGCCGGGAAAATTGGGGTGCAGGTGTGAAAAATGGGGTGATGGCATTGGGGGGGGGGGGGGGGTCTGTAGCGATACTGAGGTGGTCAATCCGACCCTACGTACCCCATCCTCAAAATTCCATCGTTTGCTGACTTCAGCCTCGTTTTGAGCGTAGATTTGTTGCCGCATGGAGATCACCAGCTCCCGGATCTTCTCCTGGTCTAGATCCTCCTAGGAATTAAACGGGATTCAGGTGGGAAACGGGGGGTCCCCAGAGACCCCCAGGACCCTCCGTTGGGTGCCTACCTGGGTGTCAGCTGCCGCTGCCGCCGCTTTCCCCTCCACACCGGGGGGCAGATCCTCTCCCGGTGGCGCTTCCGTCCCTTCCGGCTCCGGCGGTTTCGGCACAGGATCGGTGGCCAGCTTGGATTGGACCCAGAGAAGCTCCTCCGGGGACAAGATGTCTTTTGGGGGATTGTGGAGGACGTGCTCCTTGAACCTGGGGGGAGGGACAAGGGTCAAAGGCAGGGGGACACCACCCCCAGCTGTCCCGGGACAGGGAACGGTGAGGATTTGGCCATGGCAGGGGGTGTTCCCCAGCACAAAGTGGGAAGCTCCTGTGGTATTTTCTGTGGGGTATTTTATCACTACGGGCATTTTCCATAGGCATATTTTTCCCCTGTGGGTATTTTCCGTGGGGCTATTTTGCCACTAGGAAGTTTTACGGTTATGGGTATTTTCCACAGGAATATTTTGCGGCAGTGGATGTTATTTTCCACAGGCATACTTTACCACTATGGTATTTTACACAGGCACGTTTTGCCACTGCAGGTATTATTTTACCAGGAGCTATTTTGCTGCCACAGTTATTTTCCACAGGGATATTTGGCCACCATGGCTATTTTCTGCAGGGATGTTTTACCACCATGGGTATTTTCCTCAAGGATATTTTACCACTACGGGCATTTTCTGTGCGGATATTTTACCAGTGGGATGTTTTACTGCCATGGTTATTTTCCACGGGGATATTTTGCCACTATGGGCATTTACCGCCACGGGTATTATTTTCTGCAGGGATATTTTGCTCCTGTGGGTATTTTCCAGAGTTATTTTACCACTGGGATGTTTTGCCACTGCAGCCATTTTCCATGGGGATATTATCCCGCTGCAGTATTTTCCACGGGGATATTTTGCCGCCGGGATATTTAACTACCGCAGGTATTATTTTCTGTGGGGATGTTTTATCACCGCGGGGGTATTTTCCATCTGGAGGGGGTACGTACTTCTCCCAGTGGTGGTTGTAGAGCTGCGTGGGCATGGAGAGGACGCGGTCATAGATACCAGTGACGGCTCTCAGGTCTCCCTGTTCCCGTTCCCATTCCACGTAGAGCTCCCACAACTTATCTGAGCGGAAATCCATGCCAGCCGCCGCAACTGCTGCCTCGAAGACGCTAATGGAGAGAGATGGGGATGTGGGACGGGCAGCGCCGGCACGGCGATTGCCTATGCCAGAGCCGTTTGCTGCCTCGCCCGGCACTTACCCACGGATTTTTTGGATAGATTCGGGAAGATTCATGTCCAGGGTGGACTGGAGGTAGGAGATGTAGTGGATCCACAGGTCCATGCTGAGGGGGATGGACTGCAGCCCCCGCTCAAACACCTGCCAAGGGGATACCAAGCGTCACTGACTGTCCCCCCAAGGGACCGGGGCACCCCCAGTGGGTTGGGGTACCCAGTCCTGTGCCAAAAAATAGGGTGAAACAACCCAAAATGCCTCCAGTGGGGCTGGAAACAGGTGTGAAAACAGCCAGCAACACCCCAAAATGGTTCAGAAACCCCATTTTGCTGGCAAAAGCAGTGTAGAAATGGTGCAGAGACCCCCAAAACACCCCCGTCTGCTCACCAAAGAGGGGGAAACAAGGGGGTGACACCCCAAAACAGCATGAGGACCCCCAGAACACCCAGGTCTGCCCACGAAAGAGGGGAAAACAAGGGGGTGACACCCCCAAAATGGTGTGGGGACCCCCTGACCGCACCTCCTCAGTCTCCCGGCTGCAGTCAAAGCGACGCTCCATGTCGGCATATTTTTTCCAGTAGCCGTAGCAGTAGGGGTAGTGGGCAAAGAAGGCGTCAAAGGCTTTGCGGGCGGCGAAGAGGTGGTTCTGCAGGAGTTTTTGGCATAAAAACAGGCGGTTTTGTAACAACAATAAAAGCAGTTTAGTATTAGGGGCCTCATAATAATCTATTTATTAATTGAGATCAATAACGACGTGAGGAATTGCCTCCATCGCAAGGAAGAACAGCCCTGGGCAGTGGAGGATTCCATGTGGTTTGTGCTGGGGTGAGTTTTAATTAGGGTTTTAATGAGGCTGGCGGCTTGAGATGAGTTTTAACGAAGGTTTTAACAGGACCGGCAGCTCAGGGTGAGTTTTAACGAAGCTTTTAATGGGGCCATAGACTCAAGAGTGAGTTTTAACACAGGTTTTAATGGGGCTGGTGGCTCAGGGCAAGTCTTAACGAAGGTTTTAACAGGGCCAGTGGCTCAGGGCAAGTTTTAACGGCACCACTGACTCAGGATGAGTTTTAATAAAGGTTTAATGGGGTCAAAGACTTAGGGTGAGTTGTTACAAAGGTTTTAATGGGGCTGGGGGTCGGGGTGAGTTTTAATTGGGGTGAGTTTTAATGGGGCCAACGCATCTTAACAAAGATTCTAATTACCTCTTGCTCGACGTACTGCAGGAGCTCAGTCCAGGCAGTGAAGTCGTGAGGGTTGTTGTGCGCCGCCTGCCAAAACTTCTCGAAATCAAGGGGGTAGGTGATGGTGGGCTCCTCCACGGGGGGCTCGGGGTCCCGGGGGGGTGGGGGTTCCTCGGGAGCGGCCGGGGGCGGCTCCTCGGGCTCAGGGGGGGCAGCGGCACCGTTGCAGCTCTGTGGGATAGGGGGGACGATGGCAGCATCGCTGTGCTCCTCCTCGGTGGTGCTGAGGGCTGGGGGCGGCAGCTCTGCCACAGGAGCTGGGGAGGACAAACGATGATGCACCGTTAACGATGGGTGCCCTGCCCCATGGGTGGGGGGACCCAGGAACCTGACTGGGGTCCCTTGGGGGCACCCCATAGCCCTGGTACCCCCCTCCATCACTCCTTGGCTCTGCCCTCTCCCACTTTGTGCCCCACTGCGGCACCCCAATCCCATCCCGCCCCACTGATCTCCACTTTCAGCCACCCCCGCTACCCCACATCCCCCTGCCCCATCGCCTCCTCCCCCCAATTAATCCCCAGCTCCCCTCTACAAGTCCCATCTGCTCGCAGGTCTGCCCCAGAGCCCCCTTTCAGCCCCGCCCGCCCCAAATCCCCTCAGGCCCCCCGTCTTACCTTACCTCACAACCCAACGCCCCCCCCCGCCTCACCGCACACCCCCGCGCTCCCCAGGCCCTCTCCTCCCCACCTTCCGGCTCACCGGGGGGTCCAGTGCCGCCGTCTCCGCCGTCCCCCAGCGCGCCCTCGGCCCCACCGCGGCTCGGGCTGGCCGGAGCCTCTGGCCCCTCTGCCGCCATCTCGCCGCGCCGCCACCCCAGCGCGCATGCGCAGTGCCGGGACCCGGATGAGGCAGCCAACGAGGCGGAGGCGGACCAGACCGGCGACGGGGGGGAAGGCGGAGCAGCGCCGCCTGCTGGGCGGGAGGAGCCATAGAGACGAGGCGTACACCATAGAGACGTGAAAGCGGGCTAGAGGGACTTCCGGTTTCTCTTCCAAAGCCATAGACAGGGCGAGGGAAGAGAGGCCAGAGCGGCCAGGAGGCTCTGTGACAACCATTGAGCCCCAGTACAAGGGGCTCTTGAACAACCATAGAGACACTGGGGAGGGGGACACGGACACACACAGACCAGAGCGGTCAACTGGCTCTTGACCAACCATAGGGGAAGGAACTATGGCTCACTGAGTGACCATAAAGACAGTGTAGTCGGCCTAGAGCGGCCAACCACTATCTTGACCAAGCGCGCCAAGCTTTACTGCAACCTTTATTCTGCTGTATTTACAATTAAGCTATTAAAAATTTATACATTATTTACAAATTAAATAATTCCTCCAACGCCGACGCCACCCGAAAGGGAAAGGAAAGTCTTTTGGGGTGAAAGGGAGCGGTTTTGGGGTCAAACGTCCCCAGTCCGGTTGCCTGCATGTCTTCCTTCCCTCCCCTTCCCCATGGTTTCCACCCCAAAATGAAGGAAATTTTGAGGAATCCACAAAAAAAAAAAAAAACCAACAACCAAACCCAACATCAAACAGAACCAGCCACAACAATTCATGATTTTGGCTCAAAATGTTAAAAAAAAAAAAAAAGTTTAAAAAAATCAACTCCCTGAAGCGGCTCCTTGACATTCGCCCATCACCGCTTCGTTATCGTGAAATTCCTCATTAATACGCTCAAAGTTCTGGGCAATAAGAGCCAAAATTTAAGGGTAGGGAAAAGAAAATCACCCTCGTTACCAAAAATAACCGCTCCTGCTCCTCCCCACCCAAAAAAGTCACCCGCTGCCAGCTCCTCACCCCACGCTATCCTCTCACCGCCACTGGTTTTGGTGCAAAAAATGACGTTTTCCACCCCAAATCGCTCCCGTTGCTGCCGTCTCCGAATGCGGTATTTTTCCCTGAGATATTGGGCTCCTCAAAGCCCTTTTCGGTTCAAAGAGGCACTGAAGAGTCGCGGCGTCCCTGGAGCGGAGAAGAAACGTGGTGGAAGAGGAGGCGGTGCCAGATTTTTTTCGGCAAAGGCGCCAGCAGTGCCTTGCCGGCACAGTGTCGCCTTGCCAGCGCAGTGCCAGAGCCATTGCTGACTGCCGGTGAAGGAAACGAGGCGAAAATTTGGCAGTCGGGAGGTGGAAGGTGACCAAAGGAGACCAAAAAAACCCACCTCCCCATGCCGTCGGCAGAGCAAAACCAGTAAAAAACAGTTTGGGCACGCTGTGGTACCAGTTAGGGACTGGGCGGGGTCAAGTGGAGGATTCGGCGGTTTATTAAGTTGCCGTGCGGTGCCAGAGAGGTGCCCATCGGCAATGTGGTTCCCCCAACGGGCTTCAAAGGGGGGATATTTTGATGTGGGAAGCAGCTTTCCCAGAGGGTGACGGGTTAATACTGTTAATGAGCTCGTTTGCTAATGAGGTGGGTGGTAGGTGAAAGCCAGGGGGGCACTTCGAAATCCCCGGTACCCCGGTAAAGCCGCGGCAACTCGAACTGGACGCAGCTCGAGGCAGTTTCGGCTGCATTGATGCCACTGGTGACAACCCGCTCTGCAGCCGGGAGCGCTGGAAGAAGACTTCGGGTTAAAAACAGGCGATTTTGAGGAATTTCAAGCGGCACCGGCACTTGCTTGATCACTGTCACCACGATCAAACCCCCTGTCCTTCATTACCACCCCGAAACGGGTGCAGTTACCCCAAAACACACAACTGCTGGCTCTGAAACACGCACCGGACCCCGGCTCACTGGAGAGGTAGAGAGAATTGAGGTGAAAACAGGGAAAAACTGGGAAAAACAGGTCGGCAACGTTTTAGGGGTGCCAATGGGCATAGCCGGGAACCGGTTTTGCTTCCGGACGGGGGTTTTGGTGGAAAATGGGGGGAAAAAAAGGCAGAAAAAGGGGCGCCGTCTGGCTTGCAGTGTCCAAGGTTCCAGAAACACTGAGGACGAGGGGTCGGCACCCCCAAAATGGCGTCCACAGCGCGTCCGCAGCACGACCGGCGGGCATCAGTGTGAGGCTGCCGGTGGCGATGCCAGTTTCTGTAGCCGGCGGCGGCGGAGCTCCGCTGTGTCGGGTTCATCCAGCAAGGACGGGCCTTCACCGCTGTCCTCTTCCTCCTCTTCCTCCTTGGCGGTGAAGCCTTCGGCACCCACCGGCGTGGTGGGATCTGGTAAAGGGGAAAGGCACCAATTTAGCGTCTGGTAAAACCAGAAAACTCAGTTTTAACCATGAGCCAGGCTCAGGACCGGTGTTTTGCCAGGAGATGAGCTCCCCGGCAGTGTTTTAATGTGGGATTTGGCTTTTAGAACATGGACACCAGGGCTACAGGTGGCTAATTAATGGAGGAATTAACAACCGCAGTAATTAGCTGGTGACGGAGAAATTATAATTAGACAGTTATAAAAGGGTACGGTGGTGGTTTTGGGGGGCAGTCAGACTCCCAGGACCCCTGTTTCCCCCCACCACAACGGTGCCGACAGTCTCTCCCAGGGTGTTCCGCCCCCCCTGTAGTTTCCTCACGCACCGGCGGCAGCTGCAGAGCCGGCAGTGGCGGTGGTTGCGGGTGCCGAAGGGCTGCTGGGCGAGCGGAGGGGGGTGGGTTCCTCGGCAGGGGCCTCACGGGTGGAGGGGGGCCGGGGAGTGGCGGGCCGGGGCGACCTGGGGGGGGAGAAAAATCAAACAAGAAATCAAATTTGGGGGCAATTTCGGGGAGTTTTTAGGCAGGGCATGGCTTTGCCATAACCAAATCTTGTCTGTCTGTTCTAGACACCCCCAAAATCCCCCATTTTTTCAGCAACATTACCCGATGGTGGCCAGGACTGTCAGGTATTGGTTGATCTGCACCATGGCGGCATCAAGAAGGGTGTGGATGTTCTGTAGACACTGTAACCGCGCTTCCAGGTTTTGCCGATCATGGCCCTCCATGGCTCGAAGTTCTTCCTCTGTTAAGCCAGCAAAGCCAGCTGGCGGCATCGGCATCGGCGGGAAGCCTGCGGTGAGAAGAGGGGTGAGGGGAGAGCCCCAGGGGATGAACCCCAAAATCCTTCCCCATGCCTCGCTTACCAAAGAGGGGCGGCCACGGCATTCCCATCCACGGCGGTGGGAAAGGAAGACCCGGCATCGCCCCTGTTGCCGCAGATTCCGATCCAGCATTGGCGGTGTCACCAGGCCTCGCAGCTGCGGTGACAAAAGGGATGTGAAGGTGGCAGAGGAGGAGGGAGCCCCATTTCAGCAGCGCTGACCCCTCAGATTTTGGGAGAAAACTCACCTGATGTGGCACCAGAGCTTGGCGCGGCATTTTCGGTGCTGTTTGGTGGTTGAACGCCGGGAACTGGTGGGAAGGGACCAACTGGCGGCCAGAAGGGAAACATTCCCGGGGGGAAGGGGGGAAGGATTCCCTGAGGAACTGCAGAGGGAAAAGAGGGCGGTGAGAGCCCCAAACGCCCAAATTTCCTTCACCACAGCCAGCTGGAACGTGCCAGGTCACCGGTTTGATGCCACGTAACTGGGCTTATACGTGCCAGCAGGAGTTTCCCTGAACACACGTCGCCACAGGTGGAAATACCACCGGCTCACGCCACCACCCATGGGGATTTGACCTCCCAACCCTCTTCTCCAGCTGTTTGCTCCTCCAGTGCCATGGTCAACGACCCTGGCAAGGCTGAACTGGTGCGGTGAAGGGTAACTGGAAGTTGGTGGCACCCGTCCCACCACGCAGGGGTGATACTGGGGCGCAAAGGAGACTCACAGTTGGGGGGCTGGGGAACTTGGGGGGTCTGGGGCGGTGGCGGGGCTTGCTCTGGTGGCTCAGGAGGTGGCTGTGCCGGGAGGGAAGCCCGGAGAACGTCCATGCGGCAGGTGGGACATGTCTGCTGGCGCTGGAACCACGACCGCAGGCAGCTGGAGAGGAGACGGAAACCGTTAATCGCATGACAATGTCACAGCGGGGGACAAAGACCTCCCCAAAACACCCACCACCACCAGCACAACTGCCAAGCAGGGCTGTTATTTCACTGCCACCTCACCAAGAACACCAGAGACACCGAAACTGAGGGGACGGAGAGCGTGTGCCACCCCCGTTCCTCACCCACCTGGTGTGGAAGATGTGGTTGCAAGGCAAACGCTTGGCACCCGTCACCATCTCCTCGCGGCAGATGATGCAGACATTGTCCATGGCCTGCAGCTCTTCCGGCGTGGCATCAGGGTAGCTGTGCAGGGAGGAGAGTTAGATGGAAAATGCCAGGGAAAAAAAACCCTTCCCACCATTTTAGGGGAGGTTCAAGGGGGACATGGGAAGGTAGCAGGACTTCTGGGTCCTCCCCACTGCCAGCTGACCCTTCCTCCTCGCCGTTATCCACCAGATTTTTGGTTAAATTAAGGTATTAGATTAAATTAAGGTAAATTAAGGCAGGAGGGGCTTGAGATATCCACAACCCTGTCGCCCTACAGGGTCCTTCCAACCTCCTTCCCATGCAGCAAACGAGGCATTTTCCTCAAATTTGTTTTTCTTTAGGTGGATCCCACCTCAAAAGCAACCACCGAGGAGATGCCAACAAGAGCTCAAAGCACCTGGCAAGGGGTAGAAGCCACGTTCTCCGCGTTACTCACAGTGTATTCATGTTGCGGATGGCCCGGCGGGACATGATGGCATCCGTCACTGCTTTCTTAAACTGCCTGGAAGAAGACAAGGAACTGGTGGGATCAAGCCGATGGCATGCTGGCAGCCGTGCCGGCACCAGAGGCTGTGCCAAAGTCAACTCACCTCATTGCCAGGTACATGGGGCGGATGGCAAAGAGTGGGAAGGTGTGGACTTTGATCATGATGGTCATGAAGGCCATGTAGAGGAGGACTTTGATGAAGCCTGGGGGAAAGAAGCACATCAGGGTCTTGTTCTCGGACAACCACAGGTTGGTTGAGGCAGGATGGGACCTCCAAGGTCATCTGGTCCCGTGTTCTTGGACAACCACAGGTTGTTTGAGGTGGGATGGAACCTCCAAGGTCAGCTGGTCCCATGTTCTTGGACAACCACAGGTTGGTTGAGGTGGGATGGGATCTCCAAGGTCATCTGGTCCAACCATCTGCTCAAGTAGGTCACCAAGAGCTGCTTGTCCGAGACTGTGACCCAATGGCTTTCGAGTATCTCCAAAGATGGGGATGCTACCACCTCTCTGAGCAACCAGTCCCAGTTCTTTCAGGCTCTCCAGTCCCTTCATCATCTTGGTGGCCTTTTGTTGGACGTTGTCCAGCATGTCCCATTCTCTCTTGGACTGGGGAGCCCAGAAGTGCACTCAGGTCTCCAGGTGTGGCCTCACCACCCTTGATCACCTCCCTCAACCTGCTGGCAACCCTCCCAGGACACTGGTGGCCTTTGCTGTTGGCTTGTGCTCAACCTGGTATCCACCAGAACCCCCAGCTGAACCATTGCCCAGCATATACTCGTGCTGGGGGTTGTTGGACTTGGCCCATCCCTTTGTTGAACCTCATGAGGTTCTTCTTGGACCATTTCTCCAGCTGGAAAAGGTCCCTCTGGATGGTGGTGTGACCCTGTGGTGCATCAGCCAGCTCTTCCTGGTTTGGTGTCACTGGCAAAGCAGCCGAGGGAACACTCTGCCCTGTCATCCAGCTCATTAATGAAGATGGATCAGACCTTTGGGCGCTGCTGAGCACCACCTAGACTTCATGTCTTCGTTGATCGATGGCTAACTGAGATTCATAACGATGTATCGAGCTTTATTGGGCCTCACCCAGATGGGACAGCCCCCCCCAAACCCCAAAATTGGGTGGGATGAGAAGAAAAAAGGGGGAAAAGAGGACAACGTACCTGTGAAGAGCTCCGTGTACAGCATGTAGACGGCTTTACTGTCCCAAGGGTTCTCATTCTGCAGGTCAATGGAATGTAGGACGTACTTGATGAAGATGGTGAGCACCATGGTCATGAGGATGGCATACTGCGGGGAGGAAGAGCGCGGTAGGGCGTGAGGACCGGGCCAAGGAGCCGTTTGTCCATCCTGGGGATGGATGCGGAGGTTTGTCCATCCCCAAGAGGAAGCAATCTCCTACCTCAAAGCCAAAGACGAGCTGGACAGAAGCGCCTCGCGTGAGTATGCTGTGGTACGCGTGGTTAACAAACAGGAAATCCAGGATTCCCAGGAGGAACATCAGGGCTGCGGTGGGGGAAAGAAATCCGTATGAGGGGATAGTGAGGAAAGAAGATAATGGGCATTGAGGTAGGGGGCAACCCCCAAAAACTAAAGCTCTGAGGGTCACACCCCAAAACGTATCCCACCAGAAGAGCGGGACCCTCAAGGAGCATTGATCCCAGGGAGGGGCTGAATGGCTCTGCGCTAAAGAAGGGCTGAATTAATGTGTCCCAGTAACAAGGCTGTCTCTTTTGAAGCCCCCTCTGCTTTGAGCCACGTCTAGTGTCCTACCAAAATCCCCCCCAATTCCTTCAAAAGGTGATTTTTACATCCCTAAATTTCCTTCTCCAGAAGCAGGAATATATTTTGCTGTGGATCCGGCCTCGTATTTTTCCCACCCGGCAAAGCTGGAGTTCGTTAAACCCCCAGCAACCCCATCCTGCTCCCTCTGCAGCCTCATTAACGCTCCCTCATTAACGAGGCTGGCCTGATAAGGTTTATCGAGCACCGATGGTCGCACGCTCCGCTGCACCAGGTTCTTCCCCGGTCGTATGCAAATGCGTAGCCAAAATTATCTTTCCTGACCAGCTGCCGGCAACGCGTCAAACGGCAAAGTGCCCGCGGCTGGGCAGTATCCGGCCCAGGGCGGAGAAAAGCAAGATACTCACAGACGATACGGAAGTGGAAGAGCCAGGAGATGTTGGGGCTCCTTTCCATCTGCAAAAGAGGTAGAGAAAGGGTTCAGGTTTTCCTAAAAAAGGCTTTTTTTATGCTTTTATGTTTTCTCACCACCTGGCACTCACAAAGTCCACCCGGTCTTCAGCCAACCAGTGGAAGCACTTGAGGAAGAGGAGGAGGGTGAAGAGGGCGACAAAGCGAGGGCTGAAGTCATCCCTGAAGACAGTGAAGGCCAGGCAGGTCTCTGTCACGGCGTACCACGACCGCTCGAGTAGGTGCTGTGGGAGAGGGGGAGGCAGTGAGGAGTATGGGGGGCTTCCCCCCAGCCTTCGCTCCCCATTTTTGAACCTAAAATGGTGCCCAAGGTCTCTCACGGTTCAAACCCTGCCCAAAAATGGCACCAAAGGCTTCTTGGAGTCCCAAATCCCACCCCAAATGGAGCCAAAGGACTCTCAGGGTTCAAAATCCCCCCCAAAATGGTGCCAAAGGCCTCTCAGGGTTCAAAATCCACCCAAAATGGCACCAAAGGCCTCTAACAGTTCCAAAATCCCCCCAAAAATGGCACCTGAGGCCTCTCAGGTTTCAAAATCCCCCTCCTCAAATGGCACCAAAGGTCCCTCAGGTTTCCAAACACCCCAAATGGCACCAAAGGCCTCTCAGGGTTCAAAATCCCCCCAAAACTCTTCAGTATCCGCACATCCCTGTGGGCTTTAACCCCCCCAACAGCACCACCGCTTCCTCCAGCGCTGGCAACAGTTCTGCCTGTCCCCGGCGCCAAATTTAAACCGTTCCTCACTGTCGCTCACCTCCATCTCCGCTGCCCGCAGCTGCCCAAAAAACACCTTGCCCATAAATTTACCAAGGAGAAAAACCAACACGAAGGCCTGGATGTAGAGAACCTGCGGGGGAAAAATGGGGAGGGGAAGGAGGTGATGGGGAAGAAGCCGTGGCGCAGCCAAAACTCGTTTCAGTGACAACCGGATGCAGGGGAGGGTTTGGCGCCACGAATTTGCATCCCAGGAGATGGAAGAGACAGTGATCGGGCACCAGCTCAGCCTCAACCCTGTTTTGGGATTGCCTGAGGGCTCCCGCGAAGGCAGGAGGAGGTGGCAGCGGTGTCTTCCCACCCTCCCCGTGCGCCAATTGGTGCTGTGGCAGCTCTCGGCACAGGCGCTCGCTCTCCCCAGGGGGTCGCCGGTGTTTTTGGTGAGCACCGTTAAACGGAAAACGACCCATTTCAGTCACCAAAAGCAGAAGTGAGCCGCGATGAGAGCTCCCACCCCCCATGCAGCACCACGAACCTGCCATGCGAGCTAGGAGGCTCATTCCCCACCCCAGCCGTGCAGATTAATTACCCACCGCTAATTAATTACTTACAGCCATGCTGGGGCTGGATTTGGTAAGATAAACCACGGTGGGATAGAACTGGTGCTTCAGGTAATAGGCATGAGCCACCACCGCTGTCGTCAGCGCCAGGCTCCCCGCCATCACCACCGCCGTGCAGAGCATCTCCCTGGCTTGGCCTGCCAGATTAAAAACCATCAAATTGCACCAAAAAAGGGATTTTCACTTAAAAAACCCCACTATTTAGTGTAAAATCAGGGATTAAATGGCCGCCCTCACATCTTCAGGATGCGGTTAACCCCTTTTTGGGGTGATTTCTAGCCCAACAGGAAAACAAGACCCTAAAACTAATGATGCTGCCAACGAGTTGATTTTTTTTTAACCCGCTAACGATTCCTGTGGGTAACAAAAAATATGAAGCTTCAAACGGAACTTTTCTGCCCCAAAAACGGTCCCAACAGTGCCACCAGCCCATGTCCTACATACTCGGCATCACTGGCTGCTGCGTCTCCCATGTCCCCAAATGTCACCTCCTTGTCCCCAACCCCAGCTCTCCCTTAAGTGCCATCTCCTTGTCCCTGACGCCATCTCTCCCCACCTCCTTGTCCCCCCACCCTCTCCCTCCGTGCAGTGGGGGCCAGACTCCGCCCCCCCCTCCAGTCACAGCACCTCTCTGTCCACCCCCTCCATGTCCCCCTCCCCACTCCCACTCCCTCAGGTGACAAGTCAGTCCATCCCTCCTCCAGCCCTCCCACCAACTCCTGTTCCCCCACTCCCCAACTCCCCCTGACACGCTCCTGCCCCACTTGGTGCCCCCACATCCCTTCTCACATCCCCTCTCCCCCCTCACACCACAGACCGCATGCTCTGCCCCACTGCAGGCCCCAACCGTGTCCCCCCTCAAACCCCCCTCCCCCTCTGGGCCACCTCCGTGTCCCAGACCTCCAGGTGCCCCACATGTCCCCCTGCATCATGTCCCCCTGCATCATGTCCCCTATCTCTCAAGGTGTCCCCTAATGTCCCCGCCACATCCCAGTCCCCCATACCCTGTCCACCCTTGGGACCCAACTTTCATGCCTCCCAAGTCCCGTGTTCCATTAAGTATCCCCATGTCTTCATTCCCCTCTCAAGTCACCTGTGCCCCCCCCAAACCGTTGCCCCTCTAAGTGGCCCCAATACCCCCGATCTCTCCAAGCTCTCCTTCACATACCCCCACCCTTCCAGGTACCCCCATGTCCTTGTGCCCCCACCCCCAGCCCTCCAGGTCCCCCCCCCATGTCCCTGTTCCCCCCCCCCGCCCCATGTATCCCTCATATCCGCGCTCCTCCCCTCGCGTCCCCTACTCCATCAGGGGCCCAACCTGTCACCGGTCCCCCCACGCCCCCCGGGCCCCCCCTTTCGCTACGGCTCCGCCCCAAGCCTCCCCAGTGCTTCCGCCTCCCTCAGGCCCCAGTGTCGTCGTCGTCGTCGATCCCCCCACACTCACTCCGATCGAGCCCCGCCACCGCCGCCGCCGAACCCTCCCCCGCCTCAGACCGCTCCCCCACCGGAAGCGCCTCAGTGCGCGACACCTCACTTCCGCCCGGGCTGCACCACCCGCTGCCCGGGGGGGATCCAGGAGGGGGTCACTTCCCCGCTGCTTCCCCCCCCCGCGCTCCCCCATAATGGCTCATCCCGAGGGAGATGCTGAGGGTCTCCCTTCCCAGCCTGCCCCCCACGCGTGGCGTGGGGGTCCACGAACCCCCCCCAAACCCGCTGGACTCCCCCCCACGCCTGCTCTTGGTACGGTCCAAGCTGCCCCGCAGCCGCGCTTGGGTGGGCGGGAACGCCAAGGGTCCCGTGTCTCGCTCTCATTGGCCAGCCCCCGCGGCGCTCGACCAATCAGAAAAAAAAAAACCACGGGGCGCCGGTTAGTCAGCGGCTGTTGCTAGGGGAGAGGCGGCAGGGGGCGATGAGTTGCGCTCGGCCTCAGCCCTCTCCGCGCTCCTCACGACGCGACCTTGACGGGGGGAATAACCCGCCGTTCCCCCCTTCGCGGGGCTGGCAGTAGGCCCCCAGTCACCCTCAGCCACCTGGGAAGACGCAAATTGGGCTAGATTTGCCCTTGTTTGCCCCTTTTTCATACCTCACGTCACATTCGATGGGTTTGTGTCCCCTCTAGGTGCTTCACAGCCCTTTTCCCGCCCCTGTTTTCCTCAAAAAACTCCCAAATCCCTCACCCGGCCCCGCGGGGGGTAACACACGCTGTGCCTCCAACCCACTTCACCCTTGCCCCCCGCCCCTCACAAAGCCCCGCCTATCAGCGACACCTCCTCCGCTGCTTCGCGCCTGTGATTGGCTAGCATCGCTCACCGTCCCGCCTTCCCGCCTTTGACAGGCAGTGGCGGGTGACGGCAGGGAGAAGGGGCGGTGGCCTCTTCCTTCTCCGCCTTCTGATTGGCTGGGGTCGCGGGCGCACTGCCTATAGAAGCTGACGCCCGCCGGAGGGGCGGGGTCAATTTGGCTCCTCCTTTGTGTCGCACGTACCGCCCCTCTTCGCGCGCTCTGCTCAGGTGAGAGGAAAAAGGCGGGAAAAGTGGTTGGGTGCAGCGAGGTGTCGTCGTTGCTCCCTGAGGCGATTTCTCTGCTTTCTCCCATTTCTGAGGGGAAAAAGGGGGCACCATGAGGTAAAATTGCTCCCTTCTACCCTGTTTGCTGAGGGGAGACTGAGCCTTGGTGCTGTGAGGTGAAAACAGCCCTGTAAATCCTTTTATTTTCCCATTTCTCCTTGATGTGTGAGGGAGCAGTGTGGCATGGTGCCTCATACCCATGGTGAGGGAAGAGGGTTTTTAGGGGAACATGGAGAGGGGATTTTAAGCTCTGAGTGCTCTGCTGTCCCTATGTACTGTGTCCTTTTAATCCAGCCTTGGGATCAAAGGAGAGGAGGCAAGTGCAGCCTTTTAAGTGTTCTTCTGTTTGCTTGGAAAAATCCTCTGAGGGGGGAGAGAGAGGATAATTATACCCCTCTTAACTCACTGAAGCCAAATTTTGGTGCCCTTGAGCACAAATAAACTTGTTTGAATGCTCTTTTTTTATAATTCATGGTGTTTTTTGAGGAAACCACCACAATGCCTTTATGTCTCAAGGAGGTGGCAAGCTGTGCCTTGGCAGCTGGGTGATAGTAATCTACTGAAGTGCCTTGAAGTGAAAAATAAAAAAGGATTTTATTATTTTCTCAATAGAGAAAATAATTATTTTCTCAATTTTCTCTTCAGGGTGGTTGTTGAGCAGCTGTGGGGGTGAGATATGTCCCTTCTCCCTATGGTGCCCATTTGTTTGAGCTTGGGTGCTGGGGAGTGATGATAAAACCTGCAAAACCAAGGTGTTACTTGACTTTTTATTGAAGATAAGTGTGGTTTTATTTCTTAGGGGATAAATCTGTTGTCTTTGTTGCCCCTTTGACTGAGACAAGAGCTATTCTAACCTTAAATTCCTTTATTTTTTTTACCCTTTTCAGCATCTGACTCCCATAGCAGCTATAAAAAAAAAAATCATTGAAATCCCTCAAGGACTGGCGCTCCCCACAGTTAAAGTATCTTTTATTTTAACCAGGGAATATCTATTTGGGGGCAGCTCAGCCACTGTTCTGCCATCTCCAACCCCTTCAAAGCAGATTGGATTTCTAAACCAGGAGTACTAGGTTGGCTTTTCTTAATTCAAAAAGGTCCTTTTTTTGTCAACTACAGGTTTAATTTTCTCAGCAGCTGTTTTTTGAGGTATTTCAGGGCTTTTTAAAGAGTACTGCTTGGGGCTGATGGCAAGGTTTTGGCTGGATGTTCTCTGCATCCCTTCCCTCCCCTGCAAGGGACAGAGCAGGTGGCTCTCAAACTCCCTTCTCCTTGTGTGGCTGCTTAAATAATCCAAAATATGATGAAATACTGAGGAAAAAAAACCCCAAATTGATAAATAGAGGGGAGCAAGGAAATTGAGGTGTGAGTGCAGTGTGTTGAGATGTTGCTTTAAATGGGAGTTGTTTGAGATCAGTGGGGCTTGGTGTGGTATTTTAGCAGCAGAAAGCAAAATTCAGCACCCTAAACATTACTAGAAAAATATTAATTTAAGAAAGTTTTGTATTTTTTTCTTGTTGGGAAACCAAACAGCATCTTATTTCACTCACAGTTTTGGGGCTGGAGGAGGGAATTTCTGCACCGTTGCTGTGGCACAGGGGAATAAGAATGAGTTAAACATGAGTTTATAAAAATGTGAGGCATTTTTTGTCTTAATACATATTTTTTTGACCTAAAATTACTTACTTAAAATAGTAAATAGGTGGAGAAAATCAGGTCAGCATGGTTACTCCCAACCTGAGGCTTCCCTGGGGATGAAGCCCTCCTTATTCTGCGAAATACCCATAGCAGCTGATTTACAGAGTCACCTCAGCCACAATGACTGCTGATTTTTAAAAAAACAAACCTAAACCCCTAAATTTTTGCAGTCTGAAGAGCTTGGAAGTGGCTGAAAAGGAATCCAGAGCCTTAAAATGGTGGGGTTTTTTGGCGCGGTGGTTGGGACGGTATGAGGAGCAGGTTGGGGTGCAGAGGGGCTGCCCTGCTTCGTTATTGCTTGCTAATGACCCTGCCTTGATTGGGATGATGGCGTGGGTAACACCAGCAGTACCTGATGCTCAAAACTGCTGAAAAAAAAAGCAGGGTTTGGGTAAAATGAGCCCTTTAGAAACGACATTGTGTGGGGTGTGAGATGCTGCTTAGGATTTCACTTTTGTGTCCTTTGGCTTGAATAAGGGGTCTGGTTTTGGGGGGGGATTTGGAGCTTTTTAGTGGAGGTCTGGGGTGCTTCGTCAGTTTTGGATGGTTTGGGATTTTTTGGGGAAGGCTGTGGTTTTTGAATGGTTGGTCTGTTCTTGAGGGGACTTGGAATGTTTGATCAAGTTTGGGGGGCTTTGGGGCATTTGTGGGTGCTTTGGGCTTTTTTGGGGTGTTAAAGGGTCAGTCTTTTTTGGGGGATCTTGGGGCTTTTGGGGAGTTGAAGGGTTGTCTGGTTTTGGGGAGCTTTGGGATATTTGAATGGCTGGTCTGTGTTTCTTTGGGGGGGCTTGGGGCAGTTGGTCTGGTTTTGGGGGGGCTTTGGGGGCATTGAAGGTTTGGTCTGATTTGGGGGGCTTTGGGGGGTTAAAGGTTTGGTCTGATTTGGGGGGGCTTTGGTCTGTGTTTTTTTGAGGGGATTGGGATGGCTTGTCTGTTTTGGGAGGCTTGGGCTTTTTGGGGGGGTTAAAGGGCTGGTCTGTTTTTGGGGGGTATTGAGGCTTTTTGGGTACTCAGAGCCTTTTGGGGGATTAAAGGCTCACTCTGGCTGGGGGGGGGCTTTGGGCCATTCCCCCACCACACCCCTCTCCCTCAGGCCAGCTCCCCCACCTCCATGAAGCCCCCCCCCTCACCAGCCCCCTCGGGCAGCGAGAGACCCCCCCAGAGCAGCACCTGGACTTGGGGGGCTGGCAGGCAGCCCCCCAACCCTGCCAGCATCCCCCAGAGCCTCCACCTGCACCACCAGGAGCGAGAAGCCTTCTTCAGCCTGCTGGGTAAGAGTTAACAGCCACAAAACCACTGAAATCCTGTAAAAAGAGGGAAAAACAAATTCCTCGCATTATTACAAACCCCCAACCGGGAGTTTTTCCCCAAAAAATTATTTTTATGTAATAAATTTTTCTCCTCTTCAAGAAGATGATGTGGTGCAGGAGTTCCTGTCAATGGATGTCTGCTGCAGGATTTCTGATAAGGTTAGTCCTTCAAAAAATACTGTTTTATTATTTTTTTCAGAAAAAAAAAAACCTTTTAAACCTGAATTTAGCTTTTTTCCCCCTTAATTTTTTTTTCCTTAATCACTTGTTTTTTTCCTAATTTTGCAGTACCTGCTGGCAATGGTGCTGACTTACTTCAAGCGTGCTGGCCTGCCCACCAGCGAGTACACCCGCATCAACCTCTTCACTGCCCTGTATGTACCCTGAGATGACCTCGTTAATGAAGCAGGGACTCTAAGGATGCTCCTCCAGAGAGCTCGCTAATGGAGCCAGGCACTAATGATGCCATTAAATCTCCCCGAAGGGTGTTAAACCCCAAACCCAAGCATCACAGAGATCCCCAAGCTGCCTCATCTGCTTCCCATTATCCCTGCCTGCTGAATTACCCAAAATCCCCCGAATTCACCTCATTTTTCTCCCTGCAGGTACCTGGCGAATGACATGGAGGAGGATGAGGAGGAGCACAAGTACCAGATCTTCCCCTGGGCGCTGGGCCGCCGCTGGCGCCGGCTCTTTCCCCGGTTCCTCCGCCGCCGTGACCGTCTCTGGGCCCGGATGAGCTACCGGGCGGCTGTCAGCCGGCACTGCTGTGAGGAGGTCGGTGCCACACCTGCCAAAACACAACCCAAATGCCTTAATCTCACCCAAAAAAAAAAAATCCTTGGAGGCACCCCCCCCAAAAAATCCTTTAAGTTCCCCCAAATGTGTTGGGAATCAAAAAAGAGATGAAATTTGAATTTTTACTGCGTTTTGCCGCCTGCTGCTGCTTTTCCGGGTGAAGAATGTCTGTTTTTTCTGAAAACTACCTTTTTTTTTTTAAGGTTAATTAGTGGGGTTTTGGGGTCAGGCAAGTCGCACCCCTGGCAGGAGGGGGGTGGCAGTGGACCTCCCTGTTGCACTGGCTGCTGCCAGATACTTGTGCCCATATTTAACACCAACTTGTTTGTGGGACCAAGATGCTTTTTAGCCTCAAAATTGTGGGGGGTTTAAGCCTCAATGTGGGGTTTTAAGTCCCAAAAACTCAGCAGGTTTTAAAGCCCCCCCAATGCTTTGGGGGAGATGGGTGAGGGTGTTTTAAGCCCCCCCCAAATGCTGGGGGGGTGTGTTTTTATAGCCCCCCTCCAAATGTCAAGGGGGGTTTAAGCATCCTCCAAAAATACTAGGGTGTTTTTAGCCAAAAAAAGTGGGGATTTTTAAGCTTCCCCCCCCCCCCCCCCCCCCCAAATGCTGGGGGGAGTTGGGGGTTTAAAGCCCTCCCAAATGCCAGGTGGGTGAGGGGTTTAAAGCCTCCCCAGAATACTAGGGGAGGGGTGTTTAAGTGCCCTTCCAATACCGGGGAGCCAGTGTTTTTTAGCTTCCCCCCAAATGCCACAAAGGTGGGGTGTTTTAAGCCCCCCACCAAAAAAACAGGGGGGGGCAGTGTTTTTTAGCCCCCCCCAAAAAAGGGGTTGTGTGTTTTGCCCACCCCAAAAATGCTGGGGTGGGTTGAGCCCCCCAAAAAATGCAGGGTTTTACCCCCCCACACAATACGGGGTTTTGATCTGTGGCCGCTCCTGGCAGGTGATGGCGATGGAGCCCTGGCACTGGGTCTGGCTGCGGGAGCGGCCCCCCCACCACAGCGGGGCCATCCGCACCTACGGCAGGGACCCCAGGGACCTCGGCCCCCCCCGCCTCCCCACCTGCCTGCGCTGCGCCTGCCCCCCTGCCTGCACCCTGCCTGCGCCTGCCTGCACCCGTGAGGAGGAGGAAGATGCTGCTGCCTGGGTGCAGGACGTCTTCATCCTGCAGCCGCGCCGCCGGCGGAGCCCGGCCCTGCTTCCCCAGTACGCCAAAACTCACTGAATTCACAAAAATTCAGGCTGAAATAGGATGAAATTGGGTCTAGATCATGCCCTGAATGCACTTTTTTCTACAGCTCGCTCACAGCGATTGGGGTTTTAACTCAAAATCCACCTTTGCTCATGGCAGAGCTGAACTGCTCTTTTCTACAGTGCAAGCTAGTGATTTTTGCTTATTTTCCCTATTTTGTCCCATTTCTCCCTTATTTATAACCCTAGTTGACAAAAATTGCCCCAAATTGGTTTTCTACCTATTGCCCAATACTTTTCATGTTTTTAGCCCCAAAACTCATCTCCTTCCACAGTGAGGCTGAAAGTTCTACAGGGTAGGGGGGTGACACCATCCTGGTGACACTGTGCCACTAAGAACACACACACACACCCCCCCGCCTCCCAGCACCCTTCCCGTCTCCCCCTTTTCATGCAAAAAGAGGGGAAAATGGGCAATGTATTAAAAAAACCACTCTTTTTGTGTTTTGTGTGTGGAGGAGGGGGGGGTGGGCGGGGAATAAATATATTAAAGTGTCTGCAATGCAGCTGAAGTGGCTGGTTGGGGGGGGGAGGGGGGCTGGTTTGGGTGGGCTCCCTGAAGTGGGGTGATGTGGGGGGCTGCCCCTGTCCCCCCCAACCCAGAGCCGTTTCTCTCTCTCTCCCCAGAGCTCAGGAGGTGAGGGCGGAGGGATGGATCCTGTGGGCTCAGGTAGGGATGGCGGCGGCCTCACCTGTGTGTCCTGGCCCTCTGCACATGTCGCACACGTGCTCAAGCCTTCCACACGCATGTTCTCAGGTGTTCAAGCCCCCTGCACATGTGTGTTTCTTGTGTGTCCTGCCCTACACATGCATGTCCCTTCTGTGTCCTCACCCTGTAGATGTGTGTTTCCTGTGTGTCCTGACACTGTACATATGACCCAGCCCTCTGCATATGTGCCCTGTGTGTCCTCACCCTGTGTGCGTGTGTCCCAGCACATGTGTTCCACACATCCTGCTCTCCACACATATGTCCTGACCCCATGCACACATGTCCCATGTGTGTCCCAGCCTTCTGTACACCCATATCCCCTGTGTGTCCTGGTTATGTGCACACATGTCCCATGTATGTCCAGCCCTCTGCACACATGTCCTATGTGTGTCTCAGTGCTCTGCATATGTCTGTTCCCACATGTCCCAGCTTTGCACACACATGTCCCTGTGTGTCCCAGCCCTCTACACATCCATGTCCCATGTGTGTCCCAGACCTCTACACGTGTGTCCCCATGTGTCCCAGACCTCTACACACATGTGTCCCCATGTGTTCCAGCCTTCTGCACACACATCTCACTTGTGTCCCAGCCCTCTACACGTGTGTGTCCCCATGTGTCCCAGACCTCTACACACGTGTGTCCCAGACCTCTGCACATACATCCCGTGCATGTCCTGGTTGTGCACACGCGTGTCCCATGCATGTCCAGCCCTCTGCACACGTGTGTGCTGTGCAGCACCACCCAGCCCACAGCAGCATTCCTGCCCTGCAGCCTTGCGGCACCAGTGCCCGTTGCAATGCGGCGGAAAACATGCAGCCACAGGATGACAATGGACCCAAAAAGCTCAGGAACAGCCCTGGGAATGCCTCGGGGTCCCCCTCACCCGGGGTCCCCCCCACCCCTAAAATAGCTCACTTTTACCCCATTTCCCCTCCCGCCAGCCTCTGAGGGAGGAGCAGCGCAGGGAGGAGTCTCGGCGGAAGCAGGCGGGGGGTTCAACCCAGCCTTGCCTTCCTGCTTAAGGAACACTTTATATATTTTTTTTTCCTTATTTTACCCAAAAGCGGCGAGATTGGGAGCGCCCCCCACCCAGCGAGGTACGTCCCCGTGTCCCCCCGGGAGGTGACAGCCACCCTCGGTGCCCGGCAGCAGGGTGACAAGGCAAGAGGCGCTTCCCCTCTCCTCAACTTTGCGGCCGGCGGCGCTTATACAACTCCCTGCGCTGCTGGATCGATCGGGGAAAAAAAGGGAAAAATGGGCAAAACCCATCATTTTGACCCATTTTCCTCCGTTCTTGGAACTAGGAAGGGCTTGGGAGCTGGGGGGGGCTCCCTCACCCCGCAACCGGGCCCCGTTTTAACCAGGAAAGAGTTTTTTGGGGATTAAATCTGCCTCGGGGCGGGGAATGGGGGAGTTTTTGGTGGTTTGGTTTTTTTTATGTTTTTGCTCAAAATTTAGTGGGTTTTGCTGTTTTTTCTCATTTTCCGTGGTGTTTTCTTCCCAGCACAACGGGAGGGGAAGCGGCCGCTGAGGTGCCGCCGCCACTGGGCCGAGCCTTCACCCCACGGCACCTGCCAGGGCACTGGGTACCCACTGCCCTCCTGGAAACGGGGTGAAAAGAGGCGATTTCTGTCCTGCTCACCCAAAAAGTGTATGTGAGGAGGGGCTTATCGCTGCGGGGGGGCAAATGGGTCCCGCTCTCTTGGGGGGGTGCAGGGAAGTGGAGGGGCCCCCATGGCACAGGCGTGCCAGGGAGGGACCTTGTTAACGGGGAAACTTGTTAAGAACAACCTCGTTAACGGGGAAACTCGTTAACGAGAACCTCGTTAACAGGGTGGAGGAACAGGGTCCCTAACACAGTGAAGCACCCTGTCAGCTAGGCCTTGATCGTGCCCCAAAAAAGTGTTCTGGGAGGGGTGGGGGGTTGGGTTAGAGACTCTCCCCATCCCCCAACCCTCATTTTGGGAACAACTTGTGCTTCTTTGGGGCATAATCCCTGTTTTTAGTGTCTCCCTGACCCCCCCCCCCCCCAAGGGCCGTGCTGGGCTTTGGGGTGACAGAAACCCGCGTGTTCGGCCGCATTCATGGGGGGCCGCACTGCCAAGTTCAGTGTCACTTTTCTGTCACTCTCTCAGTAGCTCTAATTAGTGCTTAATTAAGCTTTCCCATGCTTAATTAAGGTCTTTACGGGTTTAACATGGGGCCGGCAGCGTTGCTCGGGGCTGTGCTGGCGGGGAGCGGCTGTGACACACACCACAACTTGCAGGACCTGTTTTGGGGCTGTTTCCCCTTGTTTCGTCAGCATTTGGGGCTGTCCGGTGCCGTAATTGTCGGGGATTTTTTTTATCCATGGGGCCATTTCGAGGTTAAACCCAACTATTTTGGGCCAGCTCGGGTTACAAGCAGCGAGCAGCTGCCACGGGGGGGGGGGGGGGGGGGGGCGGCGAGGGCGGGAGGGCTTCCCTGCCCCCTTAATTCCCTCTTTTCACCCTAAAACGGCGGTGCGCTTGGTTTGCCAAAATCACCCCAATTGCCCCCAACCCCACGCAGCTCAGGCAAGACCCCAAATTGGGGGAAATTACAGTGTTTTTTAGCATTTTCCCCCCAAAATAAGATCTCCATGGGATCATAATCGGTGCTCAGGTTTAATAAAACACAACTGTGGGTTTTTTGGGGGCAGAATCCCCTTTTTCTTTCAAGGCACTCGCAGTGGGGATCCTAAAGCAGACCCCAACCCCCCCCAGATGCCCCCAAAATCGCCCACAGGGTTGGGGTACACAGCTCTAAAAAGCCCCCGCGTCTCCCCCTTCCCTTTCAGGCCAAGCCCCCCACCAATGAGGCTGCGCTAATTACTTGTCATTAGATCCCCTGCTAACAAGAGATGCCTTTAAATGCACTCATTATCCTCTCCCTGATTTAATTAACGGGGGGCACGAGGTGCTCCCCAACTTTGTCCTGGTGCGAGGGAGAGCGTAGCCGCCACAGCACACTGTAGCGGCACCAACCGCGGTGGCGCCATGGAGGAAAATTAGGTGGAAAAAAACAACTTCTAACGCTCGTTTTCCTCTATTTTACTAATTTCCTATGTTTTCTCCCCAGGATGGCGGAGGAGCCAATCGTGCCGGTGTACTGCACCGGCGTTTCGGCGCAGGTGCAACGGCAACGAGCGAAGGCGTTGGGGTTGGGTCAGCACGAGAATGCGGTGCGGTACCTGGGGCAGGACTACGGGCGATTGGTGGAGGAATGCCGGCGTTCCGGCACCCTCTTCCGCGACCAAACCTTCCCGCCCGTTCCCGCTTCCCTCGGCTTCCGTGAGCTCGGCCCCGGCACTGCCAAAACCTACGGCGTCCAATGGAAGAGGCCGACGGTGAGCCAGAGTGTTAACGATGGGGTGCTAATTAACCGTATTCGGAGGGGAGCACCCGGTTTGCCTGTTGGGTTTTAATTCCCTCAGTGTAATCGATGGTCGTTATGGCGGCGAATTCCTCCCAGTGCGGCGGCACCACCGAGGCAAAAACGTAAATATCCAAATTTTGGTGATTTGGTGAATTTTGGTAACTGAATTGGGAGTGTTTCCCTGCAGGAGCTGTGTTCGCGCCCACAGTTCATCGTGGATGGGGCCACGCGCACTGACATCTGCCAAGGAGCACTGGGTAGGGAGTGCCGATGCTTCAGTTTTCCTGATTTTCTATTTTTTTTGTCTCATATTGGAGATTTTTGGGGACGGTTTCACCGAATTGAGGCTCGTTTGCACACTGCAGCCGTTACCACCGGTGGCGGGTTCGAACCTCTCACCAGTGGGTTGTGGCAGAGCCTGCTGTGGCTTCCCCCTAAACACCTGCAGGGCATAAAACCTATAGGCAGGTGTTGAGTGACCAGAAAATTGCCTTTTTTACCCCAAAACTGAGACGAAACTGGTGCCTGCAGGTGACTGCTGGCTGCTGGCGGCCATTGCCTCCCTCACACTCAATGAGACCCTCCTTCACCGCGTGGTGCCGCACGGGCAGAGCTTCCAGCACGGCTATACCGGCATCTTCCACTTCCAGGTCAGATGCTTAAACTACCCCTCCCCCAAATTTTGGGGGTCTCCCCCACCATTTTGAGAGGATCCCCCACCATTTTGGGTCGTGTCCCCCCCCATTTCGGGGGCAAAGCAGGTGCTTTCCGCCACAAAATGGCCGCCAGGTTCATCTCCCAGTGGGGTGATGCTGGGCAGGTGCCGCTGCTGTTTTCCTGATGAATCATCCCTGCGAGGATGTGTGCTGTGGGACCCAAAAATGGGTGTTTTCTCCCCAAAATGCCACTCCCTGGATAAAAAGGGAGGGGTTATCTTCAGCCTTGCCTCCTCCTCCTTTTCCTCTTCCCCCCTCCCTTTAGATTTGGCAATTTGGCGAGTGGCTGGACGTGGTGGTGGACGACTACCTGCCCACCAAAGATGGCAAGCTGCTCTTTGTGCACTCTGCCGAGGGCACTGAGTTCTGGAGTGCCTTGCTGGAGAAAGCCTACGCCAAGTATGCCCTCGCCCTCTTCCCCCTCTTCCTTTTGGGGGCAAACCACCCCAAAACCGGTCAAATCTTCCTCCCGCTGACCAGGGTGAATGGCTGCTACGAGGCACTGTCGGGCGGCAGCACCTCGGAGGGTTTTGAGGACTTCACTGGTGGCGTGACAGAGTGGTACGACCTGCGCAAGCCCCCCGGGGATCTCTACCAGATCATCCTCAAGGCGCTGGAGCGCGGCTCCCTGCTTGGGTGCTCTATTGATGTGAGGGGCTTTTTTGGATTAAAAAATAAGATTTTGGGGTACTTTACCCACTGTTAGAATAAGCATGGTGTCACAGGCTGTTAATGTGGCTGCCATCTCATTTCCTCGCAGATAACGAGCGCCTTTGACATGGAGGCAGTGACGTTCAAGAAGCTGGTGAAGGGACACGCGTACTCAGTGACGGGGGCCAAGCAGGTGAGAGATGACACCGTTTTGGGGAGAAAACAGCACTTTTTGGGTCATGAGCCCTGATGGTGCCATTCACAGATCAACTACCGTGGGCAATCCCTGAGCCTGATCCGTATGCGCAATCCCTGGGGAGAGGTGGAGTGGACGGGACCCTGGAGTGACAAGTGAGGACCACGAGGCTTCATTAATGTTAATTAACGAAGCGGTTTGGCCCCAGGGGTGAGATCTGTTTGCCACCCACAGCTCATCCGAGTGGAACGCAGTGGAGCCGGCACTGAGGCAGCAGCTGATGGTGAAAATGGAGGACGGTGAATTTTGGTAAGGAATTAAAAAACACTTTTTCCCGGCTGTTTTGCACCAGGAAAAGAGGGAGGACTTCCACTCCTGAATTTCGGTGCTTCCTCTTCCTCCAGGATGTCCTTCCGGGATTTCCTCCGGGAATTCACCCGCCTGGAGATCTGTAACCTCACACCGGACGCTCTCCAATCCCGCAAATTCCGCAAGTGGAACACGCGGCTCTACGATGGGACGTGGCGGCGCGGCAGCACGGCTGGCGGTTGTAGGAACTACCCTGGTAGGCGCTGCTGGTTGGGGGAGTTTCACCTCCAAAACACTGGTTTTGGCATCAATTTAACCTCTTTTTGCTCATTTTTCAGCCACCTTCTGGATAAACCCGCAGTTTAAGATCCAGCTGGAGGAGGTGGATGATGACGGGGATGAGGGCGGCAGGCGCGAGCCCGGCTGCAGCTTCCTGCTGGCACTGATGCAGAAGCACCGGCGCCGTGAGCGCCGCTACGGCAAGGACATGGAGACCATCGGATTTGCCGTCTATGAGGTAATGGTGTCACCTGGTGTCAACCGGTGTCACGTGGCATCACCCAGTGCCGCCGTGTGCCCTCACCTCTCCTCTCCTCTCCCTACAGGTTCCTCCCGAGGTGGGTACAAGTTGCCGGCGGTGATAATACCACTGTTACTGCACCGCAACGGTGAACCAAGAAACACGGAGGGTGTTTTTGGGGTTATTTTGGGTGGTTTTTACCCCGTTCCGGCAGCACGTGGGGAAATCGGGCGTCCACCTGAAGCGGGATTTCTTCCTGGCCAACGCCTCGCGTGCCCGCTCGGAGCAGTTCATCAACCTGCGGGAGGTCAGCACCCGGTTCCGGCTGCCACCGGGGGAATACATCGTGGTGCCCTCCACCTTTGAACCCAACAAGGAAGGAGACTTCGTTCTCCGTGTCTTCTCTGAGAAGAAAGCTGGCACTGAGTAAGAGACGCCTCGTTAGCGCTAATGACCCCCGGCGACTCTTGAGGCCAAACTTTCCATTATTATCTCCACAGGGAAATGGATGACAAGATCCAGGCAATGCTCCCGGATGAGGTGAGGGTGGTGGACAACCCCGTAGGGTGCTGAGGCGTCACCTTTTTACCAAAACAGCCATTTTTTCCCTTAGAAAGTGCTCTCCGAAAGCCAAATCGACGACAACTTCAAGCAGCTCTTCAAGCAGCTGGCGGGGGCGGTAAGGGGGGTGCCGGGACCGGCGGCGGCAGCAGCGGGTGGCATGGGGCTGCCGGAGAACACCCCATCTTCTCCCTCTCGTAGGACATGGAGATCAGCGTCACGGAGCTTCAGACCATCCTCAACCGGATCATCAGCAAACGTGAGCCGCTGGGTGGGATTTTGGGGTTCGCTGTGGAAAAAAAAGGCCCAACCCTGTTAATTGTCGTGTAACTCGTTAATGCAAATAACGCCTGGATTTTTTGCAGATAAAGATCTCCGGACCAAAGGCTTCAGCATGGAGTCCTGCCGCAGCATGGTCAACCTCATGGATGTATCCTCCGCCACCGGCAATGGGGTTTTTTTGTTTTTGGAGGGACTCCCCGGCCTGCGTGTGGGGTTACACCCCCAGCTGCCCCCCCAAAACCCCCTGCTTTCCTTAACCCCCTTCCACCCCATAGAAAGACGGCAACGGGAAGCTGGGGCTGGTGGAGTTCAACGTGTTGTGGAACAGAATCCGTAACTACCTGGTGAGTCTGGGGGGGGGGGGTGTTTTGGGGTGCAGTGGGGGGGGTTGGGGTCTCTCTCCTCATGGGTGACCCCCTTTTTTGGGGGGGGTGGGGTTTGGTTCGCAGGCCATCTTCCGCAAGTTCGACCTGGACAAGTCGGGGAGCATGAGCGCCTACGAGATGCGAATGGCACTGGAAGCAGCCGGTAGTGCCCCGCCCCAACAATTAACCCCGAGATTCGTTAACACCGCCTTGGTTTTAACGAATTTCCCTGGCCTCCCACCCACCTCGGGTGGTTTTAAGGTTTTTTTGTTTCCTAAAAAGGCTATAAATTGAACAAAAAGCTGCACGAGCTGATCATCACTCGCTACGCGGAGCCCGACCTGGCCATCGACTTCGACAACTTCGTCTGCTGCCTCGTGCGCCTGGAAACCATGTTCCGTGAGTGACTTTTTACCCCTAAAAACCACCGTTTTGTCCAATCCCGCCACATTTCCCAAATAATTTAACAGGAAAAATTGGAAAAATGGATTTAAAAGGGTTTTTTTCCCAGCTTTTCCTGTTGAATTCCATGGAAAAGTTGGAAAAACTCCACAGGAGTTGAGGGGAAAGCTGGAAAACCCAACATGTTTTAAAGGGAAAAGTTGGAAAACGATCTTTTCTGTTAAAAAGTGCAAAAAAGCAGCAAGGTTTAACGGGAAATGTTGGAAAACAGGATTTAACAGGTTTTTTTCCCCCAATTTTTCCCCTTAAATCGTGCCCCATTTTTCTACTTTTTGCCCTTAAACACTGCTGTTTTTTCCCAACTTTCCCCCTTGAAGTCTGCCTCATTTTTCCCACTTTTACCACTAAAAAAAAGTACCATTTTCCCCACCAATTTCCCTCACCACAGGGTTTTTCCAAGCAATGGATGTGGACCAGGACGGCGTCGTCACTTTTGACTTGCTGCAGGTACCTGCGGGTGCTGCGTGGGGCTGACACCCCCCCGACACCCCCCTAGCACCCTCCTCACACCCTCCTCCTTCTCCTCCCGCAGTGGCTACAGTTCACCATGTTCGCCTGACCCGACCCCCCAGCCCTCCAAGTGCCTTCGCAGCGGGAGCCGATGATAACTGTGCCGGTTTTTCCCTATCTTTTTGGGTTTTTTCAGCATAAAAGAAGGGGGGAAGGCATTGCAGCCATCCCCAACTGGGACACGGGGCTCCCCCTGCGCTTTGCCAAAGAAACACCCCTTTCCTCGCCTCTCGCACAGCTGTTTTGGGGGGAAATTCTCACGTTTTTTGTGCCTCTTCCTACCGAAGGAGCCCGGGGTGGGGTGACACCAGGTCTCATCCAATTTCCGGGCCCGTCAACGCAGCTGCCATCGCCTTTTGCTTCTGCGCTCTTTCCCAGCGCCTCAGTCAGGGATCTTCTGCCTACCAGCTACCATAATGGTGGCTTTTTTATTATATAAATTAAAAATAAGGAAAAAAAACCCAAGAAACGTTATTAAAATCAAAGCTCTTTTCCTGCTGGTCTTTTCCTCCCTCTCCAGCTTCCAGCCTTGCGTCAGGGCGAATCCCACCAGCCCTCCTCAACCTGCTGGGTGCTGAGGAGGAGCGCTGGCACTCAACGCAACGCTTTTGCCACCCAAGTGCAAAAAAACCATAGCTAATATATGTTTAGGGCTTATATATGTGGTTGTATATATATACATTTTGGGGGGGGGTTTGGTTGTTTTGAATAAAAACCCGCATCGCGGCAGGTTGTGGTCCTGCGGGGGGGGGATGCAGGATGAGGCTGCTGTGGCCTCAATGCGGTGAGAAGACGTGAGGGGACCGGCAGGAGTCCCGGCTCCGGGGACGCGACGGGGCCGGGGCCGGGGCCGGAGCCTCCTCGGCCGGGGCGAGTCCTGTCAGAGACCTGGGGTGGATCTTGTCAGGGATCTGGGCGGTCCCTCTCCAACCGGGGCGGTCCGCCCGGGCCCGGGACGGTCCCCCCCGGAGCAGGGACGACCCCTCCGAGACGCGGTCCGGTCCCTCCGGGTCGTTCCCCGTGAGGCGCCGCTTCCCCCCTCAGCGCTGTGAGGAAACCCCAGGGAGGGCGGAAGGATTCCCGCCTTTTCCCTCCTCCCCGGTGGAGGGCAGTTGGGAGTGCGCCGGCCACGCCCCCTCCCCGCCCATCTTTCTCCTGTTGGCCTGTTGACCTTCTACATCTGCATAGCTCCGCCTCTTTCCCCAGCGCTGCCCCGCCTAGCTCCTTATAAGGCACGGCTCCGCCCTCTTTCTTCCCCGCTGCCGTCAAGCGCGGCGGTGTCGCGCCCGCGCGGGCTTTTCGCCGCGGAGATGGCGGAGCCGGAGCCGGAGCCGGTGTCGGCCGAGGCGGTGCTGCGGGAGCTGGGGCTCTTCGAGCTGCGCTGCCAGGGGGAGGACGTGCCCGCCAGGCGTGAGGGCACTGGGGGGGCACGGCCTGGGGGTGCTAGTGGGTGTTGGGGGGCAGGCAGGGGAGGTATTGGGGGGGCTGGGGGTGTCAGGGGGGTTGTTTGAGGGGGTATTGGGTGATCTGGGTGTGTTAGGGGAGGTATGTGGGGGGGGGTGTTTTGGGGGTGTCAGGGGAGGTATTGGGTGGTCTGGGTGTGTGAGGTGTATTGGGGGCATTAGTGGAGCTGTTTGGGGGGTCTGGGGGTAGCAGGGGAGGTGTTTGGGGGGTTTGGGTGGTTTGGGGGTGTTAGGGGGTTGTTAGAGGGGGTATTGGGTGGTCTGGGGGTGTGAGGGGAGGTGGTTGGGGGGTATCAGGTGTGTTTGGGGTTGTAGGGGAGATGTTTGGGGGTGTCGGGTGGCTTGGGGGTCACAGGGGGGTGTTATGGGGGTCAGGACTTTGGGACCTGGCAGGTTTGGGGGGGTACAAAGGTACAGGCTGTTGGGGTTGGGGGCGTCTGGGTGAGCTGGGTGTTTTGAGGGTCCGGAGCGGAGGGGGGAGGGGTGGCGGAGGGCCCACCGGCAGGTTTTAGGGTACCTTCGGGGGGGGCTCCAACCCCATTAACCCCTCCCTCCCCACAGTGGTGGAGCTGTGCCTGACCCACGGGCTGGGCCCGGTGGCGTTGGCCAACGAGCTGCTGGCCTTTGTCACTAGCAAGGACCTTGGCACTCAGCTCTCCGCTGACGGCCTCGACGCCTTCGAGCACGAGGTGGGGGGGTCCCCCAATATCCACCCCCACCCCAAAACCCCCAGGAAAAGGGGGGAACACTCACCCCTCTCCTCTTCTTCCTCTTCCAGGTCCTCGCCAAGCGCAGCAGCTGGGGCCCCCAGAAGAGGGACAACCGCTATGGTGGATTCCACGACATTCACTCTCTCCAGAAGCTGTATCCCGTGCATTTTGGGGTGATCCTAAAAAAAATGGGGCGTCACGGTGCCCCATGTGGGGCACATCCCGTTAACCCCCTCTCAGTGGAGCGTGTTTGGCCCCTTCTGCGGAAATGAGGCCTTGTTAGCGCTGGTTAATGGGAGGAATTCATGGCTTAGGGAGTGTTGGTGGGTGGCCCCCCAAAAATAGGAGTCTTGGGTGCTCCTTAACGAGCTGGCAGCCTTGATGAGGAAGAAGAGGATGAGCTGCTGGACGCCTACACCACGCCATCCAAGGTGCATGCTAACACCTTAACCCCAAAACCTACCCCTAAATTTACCATTTTCTGCCCCAAAACCCTGCACCCCAAAACATCCCTTTTTTTTTTTCTTCTTTTTTTTTTTTTCCTCCTCGTTTCACAGAGTTCCCAAAAACGCAGTAATTCCACGCCAGAAAACCCCCGGCCCAAGCGGACCCTCTCCTCCCGCAGCCCCTACGCGCTCTTCTCTCCCAACAGCTTCTCCCCGAGGTAAACCGTTGCTCCGGGACCATCACCGGTGCTTGCGGTGCTGCTGCTGGCACTTGCAGTGGTGCTGCTGCTGCCAGTCGTCACCGTCACCCTCCTTTTGTCCCCACAGCATCACCCCCTCCCAAAAATACACGTCCCGCAGCAGCCGGGGTGAAGTGGTGGCCTCGTTCGGCTCCGTCCAGGGTCCCTCCTGGAGCGGTCGGGGTGGTCATGGTTGTACCCCAAAACTTTTCGGTCCCCCGGAAGAAAGTCTGACAAAAAGCTACAAATTCATGTTCCAGAAAGCACTTGACGTCCGGGAAGGTGATGCCACAACCTGGGGAGGGGTTCGGGAAGGAGACACCCACCTCGATTTGCTGGTAAACCTGTTTTTGGGGGGTTTTTTGGGGTGTGTCTCTTGTGCTCCCTCCGTAGTGCTGTCTTGGAGGATCGAGGAGCTCGGTGATGCGTTGAAGAGCCACCATCACCTGGAGGACTTCGCCTCGGTGTTGCTCCCAGCGCAGGTGAATACCCCGGGTGGTCGCCCCAGCACTCCGCACCCGCTTCTGTTGGCGTTTTGGGGCGAAAACGGCTCTTCTGGAGATTGATTTTTTTGCTGTCCCCACGTAGGAGCCGGTGACGGTGCTGGGCCAGATCGGCTGTGACAGCAACGGGAAGCTCAACGCCAAATCAGTGGTGCTGGAGGGTGACCGAGAACACTCCTTGGGTGGACAGGTCCCCCTCGACCTCTCGGAGCTGAAGGAATATTCCCTCTTCCCTGGCCAGGTGCGGCCGCGGTGTTTTTGGGGTGCAGGGAGGGTGGGAGCGGAGGACCCCAACCTTCCTCCCCTAAATTTCAAGCCCAATGCCGTTTTCTCACCCACCTTTAGATTGTGGCGCTGGAGGGGACCAACAGCACCGGGAAGAGGATGGTGGTCTCGAAGCTCTATGAGGTGACTCTGCTGGTGTCCCACAAACAGGTTTGGGGCTGGTTTTGGGGTGAATAACAAGGATTTTGAGGCAATTTATGGTTTATCCACAGGGGGTGCCCCTTCCCTTCCACACGCCGACAGAGCCAGCCCCAGGTGAGCCCCAACGCTTCCTCTGCCGGCAGCCACTGTGGTTTAAAGCTGGGATGTGTTAAACCTCCCCGCTGGGCCAGGGAAAGGTTATGGGGTGTCCCCAAAACCCCTCTTTCTGTCCCCAAAACCGCTCTTTTTGTCCCCGCAGAGCAGAAAATGGTGCTGGTAGCCTGCGGGCCCTACACCACCTCCGACAGCATCGCCTATGACCCGCTCACTGACCTCGTTGAGGTGATCAACCACGACCGCCCCGACGTCTGCATCCTGGTGAGGATGCAATGGGGATGGGGTCCCCCCCAGCCTCGGGGGGCTTGGGGAACCCTGGTTTTATTATATAAACTAATTCTTTATATTAACTAAACCGATTATATATCATAAAACAAGAGGTCGCAGCGTGAAAACACATTTGAGGCTTCAAAACCTTGAAAATCAGCATAAAAAACACTGCTGAGGAGAGAGGCGGCTCGGGCGTAATCCCAAAACACCTGTTTTTCACCCTAAAGTGACAAAAAAGCCCTGTTTTAAGAGCGAATTGTGCTCTTTGAGCATCCCCAGCAGTCTGACTGCCTGCTTGGAAAGGATGTATGCTGCTTTTATCAGTCTCACCTTTTGGGCTCAGTTTGCCCTGACCGCTTTGGGGCTGCAGAATAAAATTTGAGCCCCATTAACATGAATAATTAAAAAATACCTTTTTCTGGGCGGTTTGACATGTTTCACTTGGCTCCTGGGGCTGGCAACGCGCAGGGGGTCGTCCGCGCTTGTGGTTTTCTCTGATTTTTCACCGTTTCTTCACAGTTTGGGCCGTTCCTGGATGCCAAGCACGAGCAAGTGGAGGTGAGGGAGAACTGGGGTGCCCTGGGGTCCCCCCTTGGCTTCATCCGTGGGGAAGCTCAGTGGGGTGCCCCCCAAAACCCCTGTGAGACCCACAGCGTGCAAGCGGGGCGGTGTAGGAGCTGATTTTCCTCCAAACTCCTACATCCACGTGGATTTTGGGTTGATTGATCTCTGGTGCTGGACTCTGGGAGGGCAAAGAAGCTGGGGAAGGTGGCGGGGGAGTCCCGGTGTCCTCCCTGTGCACCCCAAAAGAAGGGGGGATTGTGCAAATCCTGTTGTTTTCCCTCAATTCATAGAACTTCCAGCTCCTGGGGTCCTTCACTGAGGTCTTCAAGCTCTGCCTGAAGATAATAATCGAAGGGACGAGAAGGTAGGGACGGTGACCGTGTGAAGTTATTACAGTTTCCACAGGTAGTTTTTGCCCAAAAATTCCTTTTTCGGCACCAAACAGGATCTGGATGGGCAGTTTCCCCTGATTCCTGCAAGGGAAACAGACGGTGGAGGGGGGATTTTGGTTGAAAGCCTTGTAACAGGTTCTGAAATGGATTTGAGTCGTGTTTGCCTGCTGCCAGACGTGATTTATAGTTGGATCCCGGCTTTCCCCCCCAAAAAAATCCGAGGAGAAAGGAACCAGGAACGGTTGGCGGCGCTTTTGTCCCTCCCCAGTGTCATTCCGGGGCTGGTTGACAGCGCAAACAAAGAACAAGCGATGTTTTTTTTTTCTTCCTGCCGGGTGCTGCCAGCCTCTTTCATCTGCTGCCAGACTCCGGCAGGGACAGGGACGCGCAACCCTCGTCCCTCTCACTGTCAACAACCCTGCTTGACACCAGGTGACCTGTGTTGAGGGGTCGGGGACACCCCAAAACACCTCTTCACACCACTCCAGTGTCTCTCAGACTCTCCACAACCTCTGTCTCTTAGTGTATCCATACCCTTTCCTTTATGATTGTTTTCCAAATTCACTAAAAAGGCTGTTTTTAAGCTTTTTTTCTGCTCCTTGGATTAGATGGTGATGAGGTCCCATTCCCCGCACAACGGGGGAGGGCTGTATTTGCAGCCTGCTTGTTTGTCAGCACCCTCTGGGGCTTCGATCCCCAGGAAAAACATCATCATCTCACAGCCCCTTCCCTTCACACAGAGTGAAACACCTCTCCCACAAAAGCTGAGTGGCTTTTAGGGGAATTTCAGCAGATTTTGGGTCCTCTTGCTGCCAGTATGCCCAAAAAATGGGCTATTTTTGAGGGTGTCCGGCTGTAATTTCTACGTGAAGTGCTGTTTCTGGGTGTTGAAATGTTCCTTGATTGCCTTGTTTATTAATCACCTGGTTTTTTCCCCTCTTTTTCCAACAGCGCCGGCTCTCAGCTCATCTTCGTTCCTTAATTGCCTGGTTTTTCCCTCTTTTTCCGACAGCGCCGGCTCTCAGCTCGTCTTCGTCCCCTCGCTGCGGGACGTCCACCATGACTACGTCTACCCACAGCCACCATTCCTCTACCCCGAGCTGCCAAAGGACGACAAACCGGTAACAAACCCCTTTTCAGCAATTTTTACCTCAAAGAAGCTGAGTAATGCTGAATTTCCAGGAAACCCCCACCTGTCCTTGCCAAAACAAGTTGCCAAGGTTTGAGGTGAAATCCTCCCTTTTTTTTCCCGGCATCTTTTTCCATCCGACAGCAATTTCTTGCCAAAAAAAATATCCCCTTTGGGAGCAAATACCAGCAAAGCTGTGATTTCCTGGAGGAGAAGGGATTTGGGAACGGAAATGCGGTGGTCCCCGTGCCTCACTCGTTAGGTCATGGTGTTCCCCAAGACATTTAACGAGCAAATGGGGAATTACATAAACGCAGTGAGATGGTGCCATTGCCAGGAAACCTGTGGTGGTCGAGCCGGTGCTGTGCAGAGCTCCTTCCTGGCCCCCACCATGATCCTATGCCTCTCCCAGCCATTTTTGGGTTACAATTCCCTAATTTAACTCTTTTTTTTTTTTTCCTAGGGAGCAGCTTCTGATGCTCCTAGCAGAAAGTCCAGCATGGCTGTGGAGTTTTTTGGGGGGCATTTTGGGCGTTTAAGGAAAGCTTAGCATGATTGTGGAATTTTAGGACTGGTTTAGGGGCGTTTAAGGAAAGCTTAGCATGATTGTGGCGTTTGAGGGCAAGTTTGGGGTGGTTTAGGGCAGATTTGGGGTATTTGAGAACAGCCCAGCGTGACTGAGCGTTTTAGAACTCGTTTAGGGGCATTTTAGGACCGGTTTAGGGGCATTTAAGGAAAGCTTAGCATGATTGCGGTGTTTTAGGGCAAGTTTGGGGTGGTTTAGGGTAGATTGGGGTATTTGAGGAAAGCCCAGTGTGACTGCAGTGTTTTAGGGCGGGTTTGAGGCATTTTAGGGCAGGTTTGGGGCATTTAAGGAAAGCTGAGCATGTTTTAGGGGGATGTTTTAGGGCACCCTGGGGGTCTTTTAGGGTCTGTTTTGCGCTGGCAATGGCAGGGTTAACAGAGCTGCAGCCCAACCCGGCGTCACCTTCTCCCCACCAGCGCGTGCACTTCGTGTCGGACCCCTGCACCCTGGACATCGACGGCGTCGTTTTCGGCCTGACCTCCACCGACCTGCTCTTCCACATGGGTGCCGAGGAGATCAGCAGGTGGGTGCTGGCGGGAAGCCCGGATTTGGGAATGCATCAGAGCGGGGATCTCCCGCCAGTGGCCAGATCCAGCCCTGAATTCGCGGGATCTCGGCAGGAAGCCTCATCCGGGGGTGTTGCCCCTCAGTTGTCTCCTCCAGCAGCTTGTTTCTCTCCCGGCGCATCTGATGAGGAGGCAGAGCTGCCCCCATCCCTTGGTACCTGGCAGAGTGGCAACCGGGTCATTAATTAGGCTGCATGCCTAATTAATCAGCACAGCCTGTAAGCTTTTTTTCCTTTTCCCCTCTTTCCTTAACCATTTTACAGCTCATTTTCTCTCACAGCTCATCCGGGATCTCGGACAGGTTCACGCGAATCCTCAAGCACATCCTGACACAGAGGAGGTGAGGGCTTAGTACAAACACCCAGTCAAACCCAAAAAGGGCTTTTTTGTGGCCAAACGGAGGGAAATCCTGCACCAGTTTTGCTGCCTTCCCCTTTAAAGTCTTTTTTTTTTTTTTTTTAGCCTAAAAAATGTCCTGTTTGGGTTTGATAATCCTTTAAAAACAGGATTCAGAGGGTTTTAGCGGTATAAGTCCTCCGGACTGGTGTGCATCAGGCTTCTCCAGCTGATAGCTGCCCTCAGAGATAGCAGATACCAGGGGACAGCCAAAAGAAGCAGAAATAACTCATTCTACCCCCAAATTATCTGCTGATTGTGTCCAAGACTGTGTCACGGCACTGTTGCTACAGGCAAAGGCTGCAGTAGCCTGTTTTCCCCCCTCTGGCAGTTACTACCCGCTGTACCCACCCTCAGAGGAGCTGAACGTCGACTATGAGAGCTTCTACAGCTACGCCTCGTTACCTGTCACACCAGACATCCTCGTCACCCCCTCGGAGTTGCGGTACTTCATTAAGGTCAGTTGGCATGCACGCCTGCTGAAATACCCCCAAAAAACACTGTACTTTGACATATTTGGGCAAAACCCAGTTTACAGCACGAATAAAGCACAGTCTTGTGTGCGGCAGTGACTGTAGCCGGGGTGTCGCGGCTGTTGGTGTCCCCATCGGCTGTAGCCAGGGGGTCATGGCCATTGGCATCCGGATCCATGACCATTGCTCTTGTATTCCCACAGGATGTGCTGGGCTGCGTCTGCATCAATCCCGGCCGGCTGACGAAGGGCCAGGTCGGGGGTACCTATGGCCGCCTGTACCTACAGCGGGAGGACGCCAAGGGCGAGCGGAAGAGTCCGTGTGTTGCCGCTCAAGTCGTTAAAATCTAAATTGTTGGGACAGAGACTTACTTCTTCGACCCTCCTTCTACCTACAACTTAATTTCTTCACGGAAACAAATTAGTGTTAAAATACACTTTGAATTTTGGTTAAAAAACACCCAAAATGCTTGCGTTGGTCCGCCTGCCTGAAGCTGCCTTCGCCTGACCCTGTTTCACGGGGTGCTGACTCTGCACCACACCCCGGCTCCTCCTGGAGCACCCCAACGTGGTGGTACTCCACTCCATGGATGGGGCGGAGACCTCATCCTAATAATCACTAATTACTTGCTTAATGATAAGCACGAGGCGGCAGGAAGCTGGTTGTTGTAAGTGGTTTTTCCAGGTGTAGTTTCGGACAACCTGGATTAGCAGCGATGCACGTGCAGGGCGATTTTTGGGCAGCAGATGGGCGATTTGGGGTCACTCATTAGCTGGAGCAGGAGAATGCAGGCTCCCTGTGTCTTTCCTTCCAGCTCGTTAGGTAAACGAAGATGATCCTCCAGCTGGATTTACCTGCAGAAAAGGGGAATCCTGGTGTGGAAAGGGGAATCTCAGCATGTGGTGGGGCCAAAATCCTCCTCTGCCGGGGTACCAGTGTCCTGGATTCACCTCCTGGATGATGTCATTTGGGTTAAGCTTCCTCGTTATGGGACTCTGAGTTTAATTAGTCTGAAAGCAATTAATTTACAGGGGCCCAGGGGGGCTGTGCCGCTGCTCTCCGAATTTCGGGGGGGCTTTGGTGAAGGAAGCCACAGCTCTTTGCTTGCTGGTGGGCAAAAAAACAGAGTCAGGTTTGGGTTTGAAACATTTTCCCCATTTTTTGCCTCAAATTTACCTCGAGGAAGCTCCTACTGTTCATTCTGCTTCAATGATGGGGGGTGGAAAAAGGGCGAAAAAAGGCTTTTTTCTGGAAAAAAGGTAAATCCGATGTGAAGAAAGGGAATGAGTTTCGTAAGTCTCCCCGCCACAGGGTAGTTACAGGCGTCAGGAGGCCGGAAAACAACCTCGTCAGTCGGTGCTGAGCTGGCGCGTGTCTCCCTTCGTTAACTTTCCACTTAATTACCTGCCTGGCCTTATTACAGACTCCCTCTAGAAGCTGCGTGTTTATCTTCTCTCACCCTTTAAATCCCCTGTGGGTGTTAGGGCATATTTAGGGTAAAAATGGGGGAAAACGGGGTCTGGGGAGGGAGATCCCCTTTTTGCATGTAACTCCAGCTGGCCAGGATTTGCCAGAAAATCTGTTTTCTCCCCAAATGCAGGTCTTCTCCACCCATTGCATCTCAGCCTCGGTTCCTCCTCTGATCTTGTGCTGATTTTAGTGCTTCTCACCCCAAATAAAATGTTTTTTTCCCAGTGTGGGTAAAAGAGCTTTTTTTCCTGCTTTTTTCAGAATTTCCAGCTTTTTTTTTTTTCACCTGCTGCAGGAGGAGGGGAGCAAAAACCCATTTTCTGCCCATTTTTGGTTTTGATGCTCCCCGTCCAGCCTCAGTTTCCCTCATAAAAATGCCGGCTTTAGTTAAAACACAAGTGGGACGAGCCAGGCGCTGCATTGATGGGGGGACTTTGGGGGGGTCGATTCAAACACATGAGGAGCAAAGCAGCCGGTATCTTGTTTGCCTCTTAATTAGATGATCCTTGAGGACGAGGCTAATTTGGGATTTAAACGAGCGGAGGCTCCGGCATGGAGCAGTTTTAACTCCGCCGCATCCTTTGGGAGATGATGGGGGGGGTGTCCCTGTGCCGTGAGCTATGAGTTGGCCAAGGATTTTTTTGAGGGGGGGTGAGTTACGCTGCTCCATAGGGAATCCCCCCGCTTCCCTCTGGAGCCGGCAGGAATTTTTCCAGCTTTATTTTTATTTCTCCAGGGATTTTTCTAATAGAGAGCCGCATCTCTCCATGGCAGAGTGGGGAAATCAAGGCACGACAGTGTTCCCGCCTGCCGTGGGAAAGGCGAAGGCATCTGGCTCTTCATCTCGGTGAGAAGTGAACGCCATCGCTCCGTGTTTTGGGAAGCGGGGAGGAAAAAAGGAGCCCCCCGGGAAGGGGGAAGCGAGGCCCCGTGCCGGGGTGGGGCTTGCACGTTGGCTTGGAGCCGGCTGCGCCGACGCTCCGGCACTGGGAGGAAGGGAACGGCCGCGGTTGGCTCCGGCTCAGCCGCCAGACCGGGAGGAAGACACGGTGAGTATCGGCCGCGACCCCCGTTTTGCTTTCCGGTGAGATCCCCCTGGCTGCCATCCCCGCTGTGGGTCACCGGTGCCGGCAGCGGGTGTAGCCGTAAGGTGGGGGAGGACACGGTAGTAAATTTGGGAGCTTTGGGGGGGGAACTTGGCCTCTTTTCCCTGGCAGCTCAGGGCACCGGCTTGCAACTCCCTGCCACTACGAGTGGTCGGGCCCTGTGTCGGGATGCTGAGGACGAAGGGGGGGGGGGAGGGGGGGGGAAGTGCTTTTTCATGCTATTAAGGATGTTTTTGTGTCCCTGTCACATCCCTGACCCCCAATTTAAAAGTAGGGGAAATGAGTCCCTCCTTTTTTCCAAGAAAAAAGACTGGAGCCCTTCCCCTGCGCCCCCCTTTCCACCCCGCAGCCACCTCTTAATTTTAGCCCCCAGCTGCGAGGTTTACGACTGCCCCCAGCTCAAATTAGCTGTCAGATCCCTGAAATAGACGGCGTGCTTTTGGGGAGGGAGGCCAGATCCTGCTCTGGGATTTTTCAGGGAGGATTTGCAGTGCAAACAGGGCTTCATGGGTTTTTAAATCCATATTTCAAGGAGTTGCCTGGATAGCTGGAGCGGACTCCAACCCCATCACAGGGAAGAGGAGTGACCTGTGCCCTCATCCCACCCCGAGTGCCTGTGCCGCGATCTCTACCCGGGAATTCCCGGCGCTCCCCCGGCGCTCGGGTGGGGCTCGGCCGGGAGGAACCGCCCTAAAGAGTTGTTTTTCCTGGTTTTAAGGCTTTTTTTTTTTTTCTTCCCCCTTCTTGGCTTTGGTTTGTCACTGCTGCAGCGGGGTGCACAGTGCAGTCAGGGGAAACTGAGGCATGGGAGGGGTTCGGCTATAGTTGAGGTCACTGCATTTTCCTACCGTGCGCCAGCATTTCCTCATCCTCAAGCTTTCCTCCAAGTATTCCTTATCGGTGAAAATCTCTGCCCCGTATCGGTGTTTTCCTGGACCTGGGGGAAAAAAACCCAACAGTGTTTGATGACGCAGCTGTTAGGAGGGACAGTCGGTGCTGCCGTGCCCCAAACACACCTTGCCACGGTGTCCCGTGGCACGGAGACATCGCCGGCAGCTCTTCCCTCCCAGCTTGTTGATCCAGCGCGCGCCCCTCATCCGGATTTGGCACCGGATGCTCGAGGTAGGACAGCGATGGCACCACAGTCCTGGAGAGAGAAATTAATTCCCTGTTTTTACCAATCTCGCCTTTTGTGATAACCAGGAGGATCCTGGATAAATTCTTCCCCACAGATCAGTGACAGCTGCCAGGGCATCACCCCGCGCATCTGCAAGCAGCTTTTGGCATCGCTCCGAAACATCCCTATTCCCTGAAAAATCCATAATCCCTATCCCGAAGGGTTGCTATTCCCCTTTTCCACACTCCAACGCTCCTCCAGCTCAGGGGCCATGGGAAAAGGGGGTGCATTTTCATCTCCTGTGTGAGTATTCCCTCCATGGGGGAATACAAGGGTGAAATCTCTTTCCAGGTGCAAATTTTTAGGTGAGGATTTTCTCTGGGCACCGATAAAAGGTGCAAAAAAGCTCAAAAAGGGTCAAGAGGAATAGAGATGGAAGGAATCGGCTTCGTTTTCTGCAGCAGTTGATTGCTCGCTTGATTTCTGCGCCTTCAAGCGAAAAAAGGAGTTTAAGCTTCCATCGCTTAAACACTGTTTTTGCAGGATCTTGATAAAATAGTTAGCGGAGGTGCCGGGATGGGAAAATCGCTGCTCTGTGAGTAACCGGGGGGCTGAGGAAGTGTAATGAAGTCTTTGTGTAATGAAGCATAAATTGCTGAAAATGGGCTAAAAGAAACAAATTTTCCTGTAGCAAAGCATAAAATGCTGTAAACAGGCGAAAGGAAACAGATTTCTCTGTAGCGAGTCTAAATTGCTGAAAACAGGCAGAAAAAGAAACAAATTTTCATGTACTGAAGCTTAAGTTGCTGAAAATGGGCCAAAAAGAAACAAAATGTTTGTGTCCGAAGCCTAAATTGCTGAAAATGGGTGAAAAAGAAGCAAAATTTTCATGTAGCGAAGCCTAAACTGCTGAAAACAGGCAGAAAAGAAACAAAGTTTCATGAACCAAAGCCTAAACTGCTGAAAACAGGCAGAAAAGAAACAAAGTTTCATGTACCAAAGCCTGAATTGATGAAAACAGGCAGAAAAGAAACAAATTTTACTCCATGGGGAATCAAAAAGCCAAACTGGGGTAAGAGGCAAATATCCCAGAGGTGGATGTCAGCAGAGATGCTCGGAGGGATGTTAAATCTTGTGCCTTGGGCTTTCAGCTGATTTCTTAACGAGGAGGAGCTAAAACGAAGCCTAACGTGGGGTACAGGTTGAGTTTAAATGCTCAGATCTTCTCTTGAAGCACCTCCTGCTTTTGTGCTGCAGCAAAACACCTAATTTTCCCCATTTCTCTCTTTACTGACAGCCATTAGTCTCGTTTCACAGGTCACCTGGATTATTCTTGGGTTTTAACAAGTTTTTAGCAACGGTACTGTCATGAAATGCTAATTAGCAGCAGCCTGGTGAGTCGCCACCCCCCCCCCCCCAGCCGAACCGCAGCACTAACGGGGTACGTCTCAACACGCAGCACTAATTAGGAGGTGAAATGCTTTCGGTTAAAGCCTTAAATCACCGGGGATGCGCCCATGGGGCTGGGAAGAGGCACCCGCGGCAGCTCGGCCGATGGGGGGACGCACTGCGTGGATGAACGCCGGTGAAAATGCGTAAATAAGTTATCGAGGGTTTTATTTTAGTTTTGCTCCCTTTCCAACCTGTTTTCCACCTGTGTTGCATCACTACTGCAGGGAATCGGGTGCGCTGGTAATGCTCCCATCTTTTGAGCAGGTTTACTTGGTCACCGGCACTGGAAAATGCTGGGAAAAGGAATTTTAAGGATTTCTCTGATTCAAACAACCCTATTCCCTGTGCTTTTGGGGCCTGCTGACCCTTTCCCAGGCTGCGCTGGCAGCAAATGCCCTTTTTCGAGGTCTTTTTCTTCCTGAGCACAAAGGGAAAGGGCACTACCCACAACCCTGAACTTTCCCAGCGTTCACCCGGCCCCGGGAGCTCGCTTCGGCGCTCATGGCGATCACAGGCAGCCTTTGTCCCAGCCCAGTGGGGCGCTGGGTTTTCGGCTGGAGCCCAGGCTGGGGAAGAGGAGGGGGGGAGAAATTGGGGTGAGGGAGAACGATTTCTGTTCGGTGACGGTGGAAGATGTTGAACCGAAGCCACCACACCTGCAGGCTGCCTGCAGGCTGCTTGCCTGCGGGCAAGAGGGGACACTGTCCTTTTTGCTCCCTGCTTGGCCCCGTCAGCATCATTCCATGTCCTAACCTGAAAACATTAAATATTTCCGAGTGGTAAGAGGCTTTTTTTCCTACAAATCCACTTTTTTAAAATTATTGCAGTGCTTTTTTGCGGCTAACCCATGACTGTCTGTGGTCCCCTAGCACGGTGCAAGGGGAGCTGAGCAGGGTGGCTTGTGGCCACGCATCCGGCAAGTGTTTTGGAAAGCACCAGCGCTCCTCTGAATCCAGATCTCTGTGAAGAAACGCTTCCCTCATTCCCCCTCTCTCCGCGTATGGCAGCGGCTCCGCCGTCATCTTCTCGCCCCCCTCCCTGGTGTCCTCACGGCGCCTGTATTTCACGCGAGCGGCGCAGCCACCACCTCTGCAGGCTGTCATTATGCCGCCCGCTTTAATCCACCCAGGATTAACGAAGCTGAATTCTGCATCGTCAGGATTTTTCCCTGGCCAGAGCCGCCAGGAATGGGATTACTGGCGACTGCGTTCCTCCCAGGGCCGTGTTCCTGATGCTGACGGCATTACCGGAATCTCATCCCTGCTTCGTTTTGAGCTGTTTGGGTGATCTTCTGCCGCTCCATCTCCTCTCCCCCAAGCTGCTGTCAACCGGACGTGACCTCGCGAGCGTCTCTGGCTGTAGCAGCGTGTACGTGGGTCTCTGTTCGCAGGCGGGGAGATGTAACGATGTTTCTCAGCACCGAGAAGAGGCAACTGGGGGAAAAAAAAAGGGAATAAAGCAAGCAGTGTAGACAGGATGAGACCGCAGATGTGGTTTCGGCAGCACTTTCTAACGATAACGATGGTGCATCAGAGGAGGTTGAAGGTGAACATGGGATTTCCATCCCTCTCTATTATGATTATATTTTTAAGGACAAATTTAAGGGGCAGCGGTCAGGTGTGGTTCAAGGAAGGGGCAGGATGATCCAGCAGCTCTCCGTGGTCTTGGTGGGAATGTGCCGCCTTGAAACCCCAGTGCTCGAGATCCCAAAGAGCCAACACCTGCCGACTGACGCAGCGTTTAACACTGCCGGGCGCATGGCTCTTGCTGTACTTAAAATGCCAGCCCTCGGGGAGATCACCCGGCTCAATTCATCCGGCGTTGGCCGCCGACTGGTTTTCGCTGGCTCTTTGGCACCAGCCAAGGAGGGTTTCAGATGGGGAAAGCGCCTGACGTTGTTGCTGTGTCCTGTAAAACACAGGGGGAATGACTGTTTTCCAGCACTCAGCCAGGCTTCGCGTTGTTTGTCGGTAGCAGCTGACAGAAAAATACAACCAAGGAATCACTTGTGACGTCTTGCTGGGACGGTTCAGGGGTTGATTTGAGGGGCAGGGCTCAGCCACGGCGGTTTCAGTGGTGGTTTGACCGTCGGCTCTCGCTTTCCAGGTGCAGCTGTACCGAGGGGTGTGTTACAAACAGCATAAAACACGCTGGAAGCTGTTATGGGTGGTTGTTTTAGCAGCAGTGGGGTTCAGCATGCCGGACAAACCCATCTCTAAATCACTTATAAACTCTTGTTTTGTACTTGCAGTTGACGGCAGATCGGATACAGTATTATAGAAACACAGAGCAATGGGATTTTTTTTCCAGAAAATTAGCGATAAAGGCTAAAACTCCAGACCTTTCCACTTGCTGATTTTAAAAAGTAACACTCAGGTGGCCTAAAACCCATTTCATCCCTTTTTCTGTCCCACTGAGGCATCTCCCGAGGTTGTACATAACATATTATTGTGAAAAATTACCATTTTTGCCTTATTCTTCCCCACAGCTGAAAAATGACGCCTAGAACTGGACGCGTAAACTGTCAGAGTTGAATGAATATGACTAAAACAGGAAAAAAACGCAACTTCCTTCCCCCTCCTGCCTTAATCTCTATTATTTTTTATTTTAGCTTGTTGTTGGGTGGGGCTGGATTATGCATGGCCAAGAGGAGAGGGAATTGAAATGAAAAAAAATCTTCTCTTTTGGGCTAGAAAAGCTGCTTTCCAACAGTGTGCTCTCCCAACCTTTAACTCCGGACCCCGATTCCCCCATAAAAATGCAAATCCTCTTGGATTTCCAGCTCTGACCCTGTTCCTGATTTTTCTCCCACTTGAAACTAATCTTGAGGAGAGGCCCCGAGTGCCTGGATTTAATTACCTGAGTTGTTTTGTTATCAATAACGCAGCCAACGAACTTTAGATAGAGAAACAGAGAGCGTCTGGAATTAATTTCCTGGGACGAGTTGACGTTGAGGATCTCCGTCCTACATGTTATAACTTGCTTTTAAACATTTTTCCTTTTTTTTTTTTTTTTTTTTTTTTTTAATTTTGCAGATTATTTTTAAAGCCGTGTTGCTGAGATCTAGGAAGACAACCATCTGTTGAGTTGGCTGGAGTTGGCGTGGAAGAGCTTTGCTCCTCGGCACGATGTCTGCCAAGGTGCCGATCTACCTGAAGAGGGGCAACAGAAAGGGGAAGAAGGAGAAGCTCCGTGACATCCTCTCCTCCGACATGATCAGCCCACCCTTGGGGGACTTCAGGCACACAATTCACATCGGTAGCGGTGGGGAGAGCGACATGTTTGGGGACATCTCTTTCCTTCAGGGCAAGTTTCATCTCCTCCCCAGGACTGAAGGCAGCCTGGACTCGGACAAGGACAGCCCCGACACAGCACCGTTCGAGTTCTCCAGGACAGCCACCATCTCCGGACGCGAGCAGCCATCCTCGGAGACTTCATCTCCCCTCCTCAAAAACGCCATCTCCTTGCCTGTCATTGGGGGGCCACAGGCATTGATGCTGCCCTTGGCACAAGCCCCCCCAAAACCGCCGCGGTTGCACCTCGATGACAAAGCCCTGCTGGTGCGAGGCCGGGAAGGTGGGGAGGAGGACAGCGAGGGCAGGAGCGCTGGCCCACTGCCGCATCCCTGTGCCTCGCATTTTGCCGCCCCGACGAACGGCTTCACTGAGGAGAAGGGCAACGCCGAGCCGCCCTTCCTCTCCCACGCCGGCTCCCTCCTCTCCCTCCACGTGGATTTGGGGCCATCTATTTTGGAGGACGTCCTGCAAGTGATGGAGAAACATCAAGCAGAGGGAGTGGGTGGATCTATACAGGATTCAGGCAGGCATGAAATCTTGACGTGAAGACTACTCAAGGTAAAGACGATGAGAAATGGATTATTATTATTATTTCTTTGTTTGTTTGTTTTCAAGTGGCTCTGAAATTACAGCTCAAACTTGCAAGTTTGACTTCACGCACCTTCCTTAACTGGTGCGCTGACAGCGATGTGTTGTTTCCTCTCGCAGAGCCCGTCGTGCAAATGGGATGTGAGCGTTTATCCTCAGCGCCGCTCCCCGCAGACCTCCAGCTATTCCCTCAGCATGGGGAGAAAAAAACCTCACCCTATGAAGCCAAGACGAAACAGGCAGCACTCGCTGCTGGATTATATTGCCGCTTGCCCGTATCAACTTCACCTTTAGCGATGGATTGAACCATAGGACTGCGCCAACTGGTAGAAAACAAGACACTGTGCTGTTATAAATGTTTCTTGTACTGGATAGGGTGAAACAGCGATGGTTGAATTCCCAAATGTCTTGGTCAGGAGGAGTTTTGGGGTGGTTTTCTTTTTTTTTTTTTTTTGCTTGGACAGGGGCTGCAGTTTGCACTCAGTCGACACGAAGGTGTGACACTCGCTGTTTGCCAACTACCCAAATCATATAGGTGATGTCAAATGTTAGCCTTTGGCTTAATTTTTTAAAGATCCCACAAATCGGTAAATCTAGTGGTTACGTGGCAAAAGGCTCCATTGGGCTTTAATGTTGGGTTGTCTCTAAGGAGAAGCTAAAAGCTCTCTGTGGAGAAGCTAAAAAAACCCTCTCAGGCTGTATTTTGGCAACTAAATCCGTGGCTGGAGCTTGGGGTTGGAATTTAAAGTCGTAAATAAGATGCAAAAAAACAACAAAAAAAAAATGTTCAGTGAAGGGTGAGTGGCCACCCGGCCAGATTCCTGTGCGATGGGGTGAAATTCATTCTCCTGAAAGACGCCATCTCCATCAATCGCAGATTGTTTAGATGGATGGAGGAACGAGGGGGTGAAACGCTTCGGCACGCAGAAAGGAATGCGAATCCCTTCTGCTTTTTAAAAAATAATTAAAAAATCACTGGAAATGCCAATTCTGCTGACGTCGGGGTGAAAGACCTTAACACTTGGCTGTGAGAGCTTTCATTCTCTTTCCCGATCTCTGAATTGAGGACAAGAGAAGCCTGTTGGACGCAGTAACGGTGTAACAGCAAGCGGGACCTCATTTCCTAGATGCCATCATTAATTAACTGCATCATTTTTAACCATTTCTGGTAGGTTTTGCCCAGAATGAGGCTGGGAGTCCCCCCTAATAAGGAATTAAGGCACCTCTTGAATAGCACACTGACTTTTTGCTGGCTTGCCAGAACCTGACTGTGTATTTCTTTACATCATTGATTGCTGTTTCGTACAGGTATCATTAAATAACAAGTCATTAGATTAATGAGCTTGTAGCTCGTCACCACACAATTGTGTCCCAGCTCTTGCTTACTCTTGCCCATCTGCATCCAGCAGGGCATTCCCACTGTAAGACCAAACCACTCTGTTTTGGTGGAAACACCAAAGATTTGGGGTTAAACCAATTTTTCAAGCCTTCAGTCTGCAAAATAATTAAGAAAATGAGGTTAACTGAGCTCGATCCAGGCAGCTGCTGGGTTTAATTTCTATTTGATTTTATGCTGTTATGGTTCAATTCTTACCTGGTCTAAACTGATGTGCGCTTCCTCCAAACAACACCCATCCACATGGTGACAGCTTATTTTAATTTATTTTAGGATTTTTCTTACTAGAAATAATTCCAGTGATGGGATGGGGGCGTTTTAGAGCATCATTTGTAATTAATTTATCCCGGTGATGGCATATTTTGATGGGAGATGTGGCTCAGAGCATGAGCCTGGCTTGGTTTCCCAATCCCCTCTGCACTTGTTATCACGCCGCAGCTACTGTTTGGTCAAACAATTTGAAGGAGAAAAGCCTGGAATGGATAATTTTGGGTAGTTTTCAGAGCACTTTGCTTGTTTTTTATGTGGTCCAACATCCTCATGTGGGGTGGGGTGGGTTGCGACAATGCGGTGGTGCTTGTTTTCATGGATTTCACCTTAATTAGTGAATTAAATTGAGCCAGGGATGAAGATGTTTGAGTTTGCCCCTGCCTAATTATCATCAGCAATTACAAAACCTCACTGAGAATCACCATCGTATCTGGGCAATGCCGGGCAGCAGCTTCCCCACGTTTTGAAATAACGCCACAGAGGTAACAGCCAAACTCCTCTTTTCTCCCCATTTTTGCTCCTTCTGCTTGTTACAAGCCAGGGGATGGATTTTGGGCATTAATGGCTTTAATTTGGTACCTTGCTTGCTCTTGACGGCTCCTGGCTGTGCTGGAGTGGATCTGTCCCTCCCTGATCATCCTGCTCTGCTCCAGTGCTGGAATTGCGGCACCTTTCCGAGCCGACAGCTCAACTCCGATAGCGGGAAGAGAAACGGAAGCTGGTATTACAGGGGCTAAATGGAAAGGATGCTTTAATTTGCTGGATTTTGGGGTTTTTCTACTGTGAAAAGGTGATGCTCCTTGTCTGCAACACACCTCCTCTGCTTGCTGCTGCCTCCTCTTACTCACCTCTCAGACTATATTTGATATAAACCCCCTGAAATTATCCCAATCCCCTTTTTTTTCTCCCATTTTTCCAGGCATGGTCTCATCTTCTTAGCTGCAAAACCCCCATTTCTTTAATTAATTTTTAGCTATTAGCAATAAAATCATTTGGGATTCCCACCACCGCTGGGTTTCTGCACAGGATGGGGACTTCCTTCATCTCCTCCCTCTGTTCAGTCCCTAATTAATCACTCCTCAAATTGCCAATTTATGCAAACAGTTGTTGCTAAACCCTGGGTTTTTTTATACCCACGTTCTAAGAAGTGTGAGTCACTTGGGCAGGAATGCTGTTCCCTGCTGTGACTCAGCCAGCATGTGCTGAACCACCTATTTCCCCCTTGCTTTTTCGGGGAGGTTTAAGGCAGAACAAGTCAACGAGGAGTTTGATTAATTCCAGGGGTGGCAATGGCTGTCCACAAGCAGAGGGTTTGGGGGGTACATGCTGACGCTTGGCTCTTGGCAGTCCTAGCTACCCTGCAACTTCTTTGTTATCCCAAGATTTCCAGGCAGCAGATTAACGATGCAATAAACTTGGCAAACGCTTATGCCGACATTTGGCATTTGACACCACCCCCACCCCCCCCCGCTGTGGGTTTGGTGTGCCTGACCCTGCCACAACACCTGTAGCCAGAGTGTCACAACCATTAATCATGGTGACAGACCATTGATTTTTATTGATGGAGCGTTAATTTTTATTGACAGGGCAGGAAAATAAAGTGGCTGCATGCACACAAATAACAGCTGGTGTGGGATTAAGGGGAGGAGGAAGGGCAGAGAGAAAGGTTTCACCTTAGACGTAACTGAGAAAACCAATTTCCCAGCACATGGGGGAAAAAAACCCCCAAAACATAGAGAAAGTGGAAGTAAGAAGTAAAATAGAGAGAGAAATTCACCTGGCCCCTGTTTTCGGACAAACCACACTTGCCATGGGGTACACAGGCAACCTTGTGTCTGCCTCTCCACCCTGCAGGATGAATTTTGAGATCTGTGGTTAATTTAGGTTTGATAAAAAGGGGAAAGGGCTCAAAAATTTAAATTTTCCTGCATGAATTTCTGGAGAAAAAGAGGCTGGGCAGGGGTTGGTATCGGGGCATGGCTGTTGAGCTGGCACCAGGCACTGAAGCCATAAATACCTGTAGGGAATCTCTACAGAGGTTTGAATTCTGATGGGGAGGACCCTCATTTAATCCTCCCCCAACCCTCATCCCTCTTTCCCTGTCACCTCCTCCCAGGATCCTTCATCCTCCCCAGCCTGCCACACTCCTCCTTCCTCATACCCCCATCCAAACACCCTACATCCCTCCTGGTTTCCCTCACCCCCTTTTTCTCACCTCCCTTTTCATTCCTCTCCCCTCCATTTTTACCCCTTTTCCTTCACCCAAGGTCTTTACTATTCCACGTTTACCTCCCCCCTCCATTTTGCCCCTCATTCTCCCTCACCCTCCCCATTTACCTCCCCCATTTTCTTCCTGCACCCTCACCCCGCCCCTTTTCCTCTGATTTTCCCCTTTTCCCTCCACTTTCCTCCCCCAGCCCGTTTTCCTTTTGCTCCTCGTCCACTTTCCGCCTTTCTTCGCGCCCCTCCCCTCAGCTTTTCCCGCCTTTCCCCCCGCGCATGCGCCGAGGCTTCGCCCTCCGCGCAGTTAGCGCGGGGTGGGAGATAACGCATGCGCAGCACGGCACTAACAGCCGCGCACTTAGCGCATGCGCCGATGCAAGGGAGGGTGAAGACGCGACTGCGTATTCCCACAGAGCGCGCGGTCGCACTCCTGCGCAGGCGCGGAGCAGCGGCTCTCCCCCCCCTCCCCCCCCCGCCGCGCACACACTTCCCCCCTCCCGTCTCTGCCTGCCGCGCATGCGTGCTGGGCGGCGCAGGGCCCCGGCGGCGGAGGGAAGATGGCGGCGGTGGTACAGAATGTGGTGAAGCTGTGAGTGCGTTGTTGTCCTTATGTCCCGTCCGTCGTCGTCCCCCCCTCGCGGGGGGGGGGAATGGTGCGGCCCGGCCCGGCGCGGGAAGTGGGGTTCCCTCCCGCCTCCGTGTCGCGGGCGGGACCAAGTGGGCGGGGGGGGGGAGGGGGAAGCGCTCATTGTTCGGGGGGAACTTTGCTGGGAGAGGGGTGTGGAGAATTCTTCCCTACGGTTCCGTGAGGGGAGACCCCCGCCCATATGGCGCTGTAAGGAGGCTTATAGAGCCCTGGGGGTGGGGTCTCCTGAGAGGGGGGCCTATAGAGGCCAGGGGGTGGGGGTCCCCCCTGTATGGCCCTATGAGAGTGTCCTATGGAGGCCAAGGAGGAGGGGGGTCATCCCGTACATCCCTGTGAGAGGGTCTTATAGATCCCAGGGGATGTGCTTAACCCCATAAAGCTCTTTGAAAGGGGCCTGACAGAGTGCGAATTTCCCCCTATATGGTCCTGGGAGGGGTCTTATAGAGCCCAGGGGTGTCTCCCCCGCATATGGCCCAGTGAGGGGGGCTCTATAGAGCCCTGAGTGTGGATGTTCCCCTATATGGCCCTGTGTGGGTGGCCCTACAAATGAGGTACCCCCCCTATATGGCCCCATATGGGTTCCCATATGTCCTCGGGGGGGGAGAGGGGTCCCTACTTTATGGTCCTATACGGCTGTGCCCTATAGAGCCCTGGGAGTGGGGGGTCTCCTCAATATGTCCTTGAGAGAGGGGAAGCTATAGAGCCCTTGGGGATGGAGGTTTCCCTCCCTATATGGTCCTATGAGAGGAGCTCTATAGAGCCCTAGGGGTGGGATTCCCCTGTATAGCCCCATAAAGGCTGAGGGTAGGGGTCTACCTCCTACACAGCCCTACAAGGAGGGGTGCATATATACCCTCGGGGAGGTATATAGCACCCCACTATCCACCCTGCTATAGCAGGGGGGGTACAGGAGGTCCCCTATATAGCCCATCCTGTCTGGATGGGATTTGTGGACTTGGAGATGTTTATTGACCTTTTTTTGGTGTCTCCTGGTGGTTTTTTGGCATTTCCAGGGTTTTTTTTGGCATCTCCCTTTAGCTGGCGGCACCTCAGCCACGGCACTGTTGCGTCCCTGCTGCAGTTTCCTCCAAAACCTCCATTCTTGGTGGGGAGTTGGTGCAAAATGGGGCATGATCTGCACCCCCCCAGGTCTTCTCCGATGAGATGAGGGTTCATTAAGAGGCGTTGGGGTCTCCTCTGATGAGCTGGGGTTTGTTAAGAGAGGTGACAGCCCTGGGTCAGTCCATCTTGCAGCCTTTCCACCTGCAGACGCGTTAGCAAAGCTGCTGGAGAAACTCATGGCCAGCCGAGGGCATGGGTGGACGCGCTGCTGCATTTTTGGGACCCCGATCTTGGATTGTTTCTGAGAGAAGCACAAACCGTGAGTCACAAAACACCTTTTTCAGACTCTTCTTGCCCCGAATTGGCAAGCCAACGCTTCACAACAACATGACTTTGTCGGCGCTCCTGCGGATCTGCAGCTTTCAGAGAAGTTGAGCACGTGAAACCACATCTCACCTAACCTGCCTTTGTCACACAAATGTATTTTATTTATTTTAGAAGCTGCTGTTGGGTTTTGCAGCTGGATTTTTTCGGTCACAGCTTGCCAGCAAGGATGATGGAGAGAAGTGTGGCAGGATTTATCTTTTCTTACTTTTAAAAGCCGTTCCCCAGGCCGTTCTCCTTTCTCCGGGTACCGTCGGCAAAGAGTTTGGTCTACCAAATCCCTCCCTGCTTTATTTTTCTCCAAACGATGGCAGCAGTTAGGGCAGGACAGTCTCCAATGATGACTTTTTGGGGCTTTAAATCACTTCCCTTCCTGCAAAGGTGCATGTTAACCACCTCAGCACGAAGCCCGCTGTGCCTTTTCTCAGCAGTTTTGGGGATGGAGGTAGTCACATCATTTTTTTCCACTGTTTCCATGCCGTGATCTCTTACCAACAGTGCTAAAACACGTAAAACCACCCGGTTATTTCTGCAGCGATCTGCTGACGCAATGTACTTTACTGGAAGCTGCTCTTGAGGCACTTACGACTTCCTTAGCAGCCGTAGAAGGCTCTAAGCCACACCAAGTCCACAGGGAGCAATAATCGGGTTCGTTAGAGCTGTTTAAAACACATTAGTCCTTCCTGACGGCTTCGTTAGCTCTTTGCTTGTGCATTCGGCACACATTTTAAGCAGCGCTTCTCCTCGGCGGAGCTTTCTCAAGGTTGTTATGCAGCTGCACGTGGGGATCGGCAAGCGTCTGTGCCTCAAAGTGCCCCTCAGTTTTAGGGATGAAGACTTCCAGGCAGTGTAAGGGAAGATTATAGGGTTGTATGTCGGAGCTGGAGACGAGATCTCTGCTCTTAACATGTCCCGTGGTCCCTCTCCATCCCCTCAGTGCTCAGGGAGCACTTTAAAACTCATTTCACAAAGCTTCTTTAGGTACCGAAGCCAAATTCTGGTGCGTTTCTCACCCAGCCCAGGAGCCCTCCATTAATTTGCAGTTAAAACAACCGCAGATTATTGTTTTTGGGGCTGATTGCCTCTTTTTTTTCCCTCCCAAACTCTGAAATCAAGCCAGCAGGAGAGAAATAAGTCGGACAACCAAATTCTTTTTGGGTTTGTATTACAGTAAACACCAAGTTTTCCTCCTCTGTGCAATCCTCCTGTTGGCAGGGCTTCACCTGGACGTTACAAGGAAGTTTTAGGGCTCCACATTGTTGGTTATTGGGGTGCAAACTGAGCTATCGAGGAGCGGCATGGTGATTTAGGAGGAAATGAAAAGCTCCAGGAGGGATTTATGTCCCCAGACTCCATGAGCGTGACTCCTATGCCTGAGCCTGGGATTTGGGCTCCCTCTGCAGTCAGCAGAGAGAAAAAGGCAATTTGGGACCTTTCTCATAACTCTTAAGTTGTTGCTGGGACACTGTTCCCCCCTTCCAAAATTGCTGCTGTCACACCAAGCGTGGTGAGATGAACCCCATTTCTCCGTCACGGCTCTGGCTGACCAGGCTTCATAAGGAAACAAGCGTGGCAATCCTCATTTACATTTAATATTTACCAAGATCATCTTATTTTCGGTTATTCTCTCTCTGCCTGTTGGTTTTCTTCTGGCCATCTCCCCGCACATCCAACTTTTACTTGTGCTGGAATAAAAACCCCATGATGAAGCGATTTCTGTCCCATCTCCTTTTCCTCTGTCGGGCAAGATATTTCATGTACCGTGTGTGCTTCCTCGCAGGCAACCGAGGCATCTTTCGGCTCGTTATTCACTCACCTAAATTAGCCGTCTCGGGAGCGTGTGTGATTATGGGGTTTGTTGGGCTCTGTGCAGTCGTTCTAGCCAGTATTAAAGTGCCAAGATCAATATATATTGATATAAACAAAGAGTGCATCTCCTCTCCCAGCACCGGGGAGGGGAAAGCTCAGTCTCTGGCAGCCGAACAGACTCTCAGCTCTTCCATCTCCCTGCCACGCATGGTGGGAAGATCTCACCATCCAAATTACTGTAATTACAGCTACAGAGCTGCGATACAGCTGTTGCAGACCTGACGGTCTGCGGTTGAAGGAGGAGTGTAGAGATGTGGCACGAAGAGGTTGTACTCTTAGAAAAGAGGATGGGGCACGATTAATGCACTTAAGGAAACCAGAGAGAAACCCATGGCTGCTCAAATCCATTAGTAATGCATAGATGCCAGCGCGGGCTTCTCACAGAAGGCTTCGGGGGCATGAAAAATGCTGAGGGCATCTCTTAACGATGCCACGTGTTGTCTGCCGGTGGTGAGGAAGGCTGTAATCACCTGTTGTGGTGGTCCCCATGTCTCTCTGCTTTTGCTGGGTGAGGGGACATCTCTGTCCTCCGCGAATATTGCATTGAGTCACATCTTTACCTTGCAGGGGAGATATTTTGGGCTGCGCTTCCTCTGAGTGGGGATCCAGGAAGGAGCGCAGCGTTCCCCTCTCCTGGCGGATGCGTGCCAGGGCTGGAATTGGGGCTCGGGGTGGTTGGGGCAAGTGCTAAACCTCTTTTTCCACGTGGCAGCCTCGGGGAGCAGTACTACAGGGATGCCATGGAGCAGTGCCACAACTACAATGCCCGGCTGTGTGCCGAGAGGAGCGTCCGCCTCCCTTTCCTCGACTCCCAGACCGGGGTGGCCCAAAGCAACTGCTACATCTGGATGGAGAAACGTCACCGAGGGCCAGGTACACTGGGAAAACGCTGGGTTGGGGACAAGGGGTCAGTGTGTGCATTCGCCTCAGATAATTTTGGGGGTTTTTTTATTAAAGGTTTAGCCGCTGGGCAGCTTTACTCCTACCCTGCACGCCGCTGGCGGAAGAAACGCCGTGCTCATCCTCCGGAGGACCCGAGACTTTCCTTCCCTTCTATCAAACCAGGTAAATCCTTCCCACCACCACTTTCTGCACGTGGTAAGGGGTGGGATTTTTGGCAATACCGTGCCCAAATAGCACCGGATGATGGTAAATATCAGTGAGGGTTGGTAAACCCCTTTGCGTGACCCCGCTGTGGTGGGGAAGCTTGTGAACGCGGCTGGGTAAGATGGGATCTCAGCGCATGCCAACGTTCCACCCTGATTTTTCTCTTCCCTTTCCCCCCACTGGCTCCTTGCAGACACCGATCAGACCCTGAAGAAGGAAGGGCTGATCTCTCAGGATGGCAGCAGCCTTGAAGCCCTGTTGAGGACCGACCCATTGGAGAAACGTGCCCTCCCGGACCCCCGCATCGACGATGACAGCCTGGGCGAGTTCCCTGTCACCAACAGCCGTGCGCGGAAGGTACGGCAGAGAGAAGGTCTCCTCCCCTATGTTGGGAAAGGGAGCTTCAGGGTAAAACACGTACATCTCCATGACACCGCTCTGATTTTCCGCCCCCTTCCTCTTCCTTCTGCTTTCTCCACATCTTCTAGCCACAGCAGAAGGATTTGGGATGGATTTTGGGGGGCAGAGATGATGCTTCATGGCGCTACTGGGGAGTGGGAAGCCAGGGTTTGGCTCCCTACAGCAATGTCGTGTAGACAGGTGGATGTTCCCTTCCTCACAATCCAGTTAGAAACTCCCCTAGTTCCCAGGGAGTTTCTGGCCCCAAAATTCAGGGTTTTATCACATCTAGGCACCCAGTTTAAGACTCTGTGCTGGGTGTCTCTGCACCCAGGACAACTTTCATCCTTTGTTGACCCATGGACCCTTGCGAAATGGCCATGGTGGGGGGGTGATCTGCTGGGATTTCGAGGTGCCAGTCCCCATCCCTGCCATCTCCTCCCTGTCCTGGCTTCTTTTTTTTCCCCCTGAGCCCTATTGCAGCGAGCACAGGTTTTCCATCACCTCATCTCCTTGCTGCTTTTTGGCTCCCTGACTAGAGACGAGCTCTGAGACATCTTGTCAAGCCAGACTCCTTTTATTCCTCCTGTATCCAAAGCTTTTTTTCCTTTTCTTTATAGCGAATTTATTTTAAAAAGAGATTTTTAGCTGTTGCACAGGAGTGAGAAGGATGTTCAGCCAACTCTTCAAAGTGCTGTCTTCTCTGTGAGCCCTTTGAGAATGGGCTCTGGAAGAGAAAGCAGAGTTAAGTTTTGAAATGAAGACATGGGAAGGAAGAAAAAGCTGAGGCCGAGCATTTTAGACATTTACAAGTGTCTGGTTTCTTTTTGTCCAAACTAATCCAGGGTTATTATAAATCACAGTAACTAGTTCTGGAGAGGGTTTTGACTGGTTGCAAGTTGAAGCCATCTCTCTGCTGCCTGGGAATTTGGGCCGCTTTGCTAATGGTTTGGCCTCTTCCCGTTGCAGTTGGCTCACAGGTTATGTTTTATGCCAGGGAAAGGCTGTTTTTCAACAGGTATTTTATTATTTTCCCCACTGGTGTGTTTCCCCTGTCCCTGCAATTAATCCCCACCTGGTGTGAAAGGGCTTTACGCGACTGCTAACGAAGCTCAGAGCAGACAGCCCTGGTTTGGTGGAGAAACAAGTGAGTCAGGGAGAGAGGAGACTGCAAATTTGTCTTCTGCAGGAAAATGGGGCTCGGATCTTCCCCCTTTCCTCCCTCAGCTGGATAACTTGGGTCCAGCAGCCCCTTTTCACCCTGGTTTGGCACAACTCAGAAGCTTCTGTAAATATTAAGGCTCTACCAAGGTCTGGAGCTGGATAAAACCTTCCCTGCCTCTCCATCCTTCATCAGACTCGCTGATGCTTTACTGTTAATTGATGTTGAGATTGTAGGAGCTCCCCCTTTTCCCCTTGGAACTGCAGATCGTACTTTAAACCCGCTGTGACCGCTGTCGTAGCTGCTTTTTGCTGCTGAAAACACCCTGCAGGCATGATCCATAGGGTGGAAAGCCTTGGCTTAGTAGATCGCAGCCTGGGTTGGTATGGATTAGCTGCGGTTCAGGCTGGAGGGGACGTCCTGCACCACCAAAGCCTTTTTCCTGCTGCATTTCTCGCAAGGCAAGTTGGTTTTCTTTAGATCACTTTGTTAGCCGACCGCTCTAATGATAGGCGATACCCCACAGACTTCAGCTTCACCCACCAAAGGCTGCAGTTTAATAGATTCCCCCCAAATAAGCCCAGAGCAAAGCAAGGTGTGCAATATTGTGGTGTAATTTTGCTTAAAAACCCCCTATTTTCCCCTTCCTGGTCTTCTCTACATGAATAATTTTTCCAAGCCTCGCCTCTTTTTGCCTTTTCCTTGATTACTCTTTTTTTCAACCATCTTCACACTGTGTTGGGCCCTTCTGTGACTTTTTTGGGGATAAAATATACCAGATCCCCTCTCCCTCCCCCAGAATTTCACATCCTTTCTCCTCCTTCAGTATCACAGGTTTGAAATGGATTCGGCTGTTGACGGGTGACCTGAGGCCAGACTGATGTATCTCGCTCCCCAATTTTTCCCCCTTTTCCCTCAATCCGTGCCGACGCTTTGTCTGCAATAACCCCCTTTCTCTTCCCTAGCGGATTCTTGAGCCGGATGACTTCCTGGATGATTTGGACGATGAAGACTATGAAGAAGATACGCCGAAGCGGAGGGGGAAGGGGAAAGCCAAGGTGAGGGCAGCCGGGTGGATCTGGCTGGGTCCTGGTGTTGTTTTAATGGCAATTCCTGGCAAATTCAAGATGTTGCCGGTGCTGAAACAGCCCCGACACCTGCCAGGGCTTGACTGTGTCCGTGTTGAACCTCATATTGGGGAAAACTGAGACCTTGTGGGCCAGATGAGCAGAAAACACACCCAGGGGGCTTGAATAACTCATGTTCGTTAGCTGCTAACCCAAAACCACCTACCACGTGAGATACGCTGCGTGGTGAGAGCGTGGTAGAGAGATCTCGCGTGGATCTGCCCCTTCCCAAAGTGGCAAAGAGCCACTGAGAATCCCGAGGGATTTGAGTCATTCGTCGATGCCTTCTGCCCCATGCAGCGGTCCTCGCTGCTCGCATCCAACAGCCATTTCAGGCTGTACCCACTACGTGGCAGTGTTAGATCGTGCTTTTCTCTGACGCCAGGTCACCGGTGTTGTCCTCCCCACCACCCAGGAGCCTTTTGAGCCACGATTTTGCCTAAACCTTTGCCTTTTCCCCTTGTTTTTCCCAGGGCAAAGGTGTCGGAGGGGCTCGCAAGAAGCTGGACGCAGCTATATTAGAAGACCGAGATAAACCCTACGCTTGTGACAGTGAGTACTCAAAAACCTCTCCTCACCACTAAGGGCCTGGGAGCAGAGCCAGGCTGCGTCGCTTTTGGGATCCATCGGGTTGTCTGCTGGGATTTGGGTTTTAAACCTCAAAAGGTAGATTTACACATCCAGGGGAGGGTGTTTTTTCAACCCCTCGGACTCTCAGCCCTCCTCCAATGGTCAAAGATGGCTGGAGTTTTCCCACTGGGAATGCGGTCATCTCGCCCCAAGCGAAGGGCTGTGCAGCCACCCGGCACGTAGAAATGAGGATAAACCTCTCCTGGTCTTGCAAACACCCCCCCAAAGGTTGAAAACAGCCCCCCCATTTTCCCAGCCGGCTTTCGAGTTGGATCTGTGTCCGTCAGGCTGGTTTTGAAGCCAGCCGTAGCACCCCCTGCCCTGACCCTTGCGCTATCGTGCCTCGTTACAGCCACTTAATGAGTTTGTAGCTGTGAAACGCAACACCGTGTGCTGGTCCTGCTCTGGCTAAAAGCCTCCTCAACTCCAGGGGCAGGGATTTTATTTCTGAGGCCATACCTTCCTGGCCCGCTCCTCTGCGAGCCCAGGGTTGCCAGTGCTTCCTCCTCACCTCCCTCATCCTCAAGCTGGGGAAGCGGGGCGGAAGCAATTTAACAGGGCAAACGGAGCAAAAAAGGGCAAGTGAGGCTTTGAAATTACCTTTCTCTCTTCTTCCTCCTGTCCTGCAAGAGCTGACACTAGCTTCTTCCAAAAAAACCCACCCCAAACCCAAAGTAGTTGTGTTTTTCCTTCCCTTTTTTCTTGTTTTAAGAGTCCGTCTGTCGCTTGGCACGGGTGCGTGTGTGTGACCTGGTGTGTGTGTGTTTTCTCACGACTCTCTTTCTGTGTTTCAGATAGTTACAAACAAAAGCATACCTTGAAACCTCCTGATCGAGGTAGTCCACTCTCTGTCTGCTTTTTTTATTTCCTTCCTGCCTTTCTTCTCCTGAAATGTTAGTTTTTTCACCAAACCTCGCTGGAGCCTGCGGGAAAGGGACAGGGGGACGGGACACAGGAGAAGCCAAAGGCCACCGAGCGACGTCAAAGCCGGCCTCCCCGCTGGCAGCGGGATTCGGCAGCTCCTCTCCGGGCTCGCCTGACCCTTTTCCAGCAGGGAAGAGCGGTCGTGCATGCCAGCAGAGCGGCCTCCCGAGAGGGAAAACAAAGATTAATCCCCCCCTGTGGTGGCGGGAATGGGAAAAAACATGGTGTTTCCACCAAACCCCTTCCCTCGCTCCCAAATCCCGCGCGCCTGGGACAAGCCCCCTTTCTTTTAAGACATGCCAAAGTACGTTGCTGCTTCTCTTGCAAAAAAAACACCTTTTTGCTTTAAAATAAGCCCTAAAATGGGTCAGCTGCAGGTGCAGGTTGGACGTTGGCGGCGGGCTGCGAATAAACACCCGCGGCCAAACCGGAGAGCTGAGATCGTCTTCGCGGTGGCTCCTCTTCCTCGCCATTTGGGAGGAGGAAACCCGACTCGTGTTTAGATACTGGCCTGCCTGCTTTAGGGGGGAAAAAGGTCAATTTTAAGCCCTGCGGGGGTGGGGGAAGAAAACGCCGCCTGCCAGCTCCGCGTGGCTGCTCACGGGGCCGACCCCATCATGCCCTCGGTTGGCTCTGGAAAGCTAGAATTTGATGTAATAAGGTTGTAATTGCTGCCACGGCTGCTTTTCGGGCTGCTTTTCCCCTCCTTCGCTGGGCTCGTGCTGCTTTGCCGAGCCGCTCCGGACCTGCCAATGCCAAGCGTTTTCCCCGGGGTGGCAAGGATCCCACAGACCCCTTTGCCCGGGTGGGAATCTCTGCAGCTTTTGTCTGAAAAAGCCAATGCCGGCTGCTTGCGTCTGGCTCTCTTAGGGGGGTTCAAACCCCGTTCTAGGTGAGCAGGCTGAGCTGGGCTGCTTTTCCCTCCTATATTTAGAGCGACTTGATGGCGTGAGAGGGGATGCAAGCCCTGGTGGGGTTTCTCCAAGCTTCAAGTGAGCCTGGAATTGGGTCCAGAAAGGTCTGGAAAGTTATGGAAAAGCTCCAGGCTTGGGAAATCTCATCCCAAAGCGACTTTTTCCTAATTTGCCTGGATGTTGTGAAAAGATGCGGGGAAAACTCGTTGCCAAGTCCATCCACTGGGCCCTGTAAATCCCCCTCTGGCTCTTTCTGGGGAGATTTCACCCCAGTCTCCGTCCTCATGCTTGGCTAGCCTCTCTCCTCTACCGTGCTGGCAGTAGGAGGGTGCAAGGCCAGTGCTGGCTTTGTGCTCATCCTGCCCGTGCCTATATGGGGCTGAAAGGGGGTTTCGGGGTGTCGTCAGAGCCTTGTGGCTAAAAAGCTGCCAAAAAAACCCCCGGAAAACTCATGACAGTGAGCTGGGAGACTGTTCCCCAGCAGGGAAGGCACTTCCCTGGTCTGTGGGTGCTCAGAGGTCTCCCCAAGGAAGCGCCTGCTGCCTGACCGAGGTTGAAAGCTCCCCACCTGCAAGAAACGGGGCAGAAAGCGGGCAAAGCAATGGCATTTGGGGCAGTGGGTGATTTCACGCTGCGCTCGGGTCAGGTTTGGGGGAGCCAGGTGGGTCCGAGGAGGGAACGGAGCTGAGATGTGCCCATGGCGGCTGCAGTTTCCCTCCTGAGGGTCCCAAAAAAAGAGGTTTCCCTTTCGTGCACGTTGAAGACAGCCTCAGTTTTTTTACCCAGCTGGTGTAGGAGATGGTTTTTGGGTGGGAAATCCCCCCCTCAGTATCTTTCCAACTGGGTTTTGCCACTTGGATTGATCACCACGTGGTTTTGCTCCTTTACCGAGGACTGTAAAGCTGTGCTTAACAGGCCACCATCGTTACCCGGCTGTGGTGGGTATTGACTGCCCACCAAATCAGCTTTAGCCTCCCATGGTGGGATGCACAGAGGAAGCTGCGGTGCTTCTCCAGCTGCTCCAGACCCAATCCGGAGGGTCCAGCACCAAACCCCTTCGTTAGGGTGTTCCTGGGTGGTTTTAATAAATTCCAGGTGATGTGGGGGCAGAAGGGGAGCAGCTGTCTGGCTCAAAGCCTGGAGACAGGACTGGGGGATGCCGGATGATTTGGGGTGCGGGGTCTCGCTCTCCACCAGAGTGAGCTTACACTTTTTCCATTTCTGTCCATAGTCTGCGGGAAGCGATACAAGAATCGGCCAGGATTGAGCTACCACTACGCTCACTCGCACCTGGCTGAGGAAGAAGGCGATGACAAGGACGATTCGCAGCCCCCCACTCCCGTCTCACAGCGATCGGAGGAGCAGAAATGTAAGCAAAACACCCCTCTGCCAAAATCCCCATTGTGAAAAAGGCAGCAGACCCGGGAAACCACCCGTGCCAGGGCTGGAAGCAAGCAGCAATCCCTTCCCCGAGGGTTTTGAGCACCGTGGCATTGCCGCGGGGCTTGGAGGTTGCTGGAAAGGCTGCTCAGAGCATTGGGATTTGCACCATGGAAGTGTTTTCTCCTGGTCCCATGCAGAAAGCCTTTGCTTTATTAGCCACAGCTAATCCGTCTCTCCCGCTCTGCTTTTCCAGCCAAGAAAGGACCCGACGGCTTAGCTTTGCCCAACAACTACTGTGATTTCTGCCTGGGAGACTCCAAAATCAACAAGAAGACGGGGCAACCAGAGGAGTTGGTCTCATGCTCAGACTGCGGGCGATCAGGTAAGGGGGAAAACGTCCTCCCCACCACGGGTATCGCCAAACTATCCCCAGCATCTTTGCCTGCCCGGAGAAGCTGAGGATTTGGGTCGGAGCTGGGGAGAAGGTGCAGCTCTTCCCCAACCCCGCGGTTGCAAGGGCTGCCTTCCTCCCTTCCCCTGCTTTCACTCGTGTCCTGCCTGCTTCGCAGGGCACCCCTCCTGCCTGCAGTTCACCCCGGTGATGATGGCGGCCGTCAAGACGTACCGCTGGCAATGCATCGAGTGCAAGTGCTGCAATATCTGCGGCACCTCTGAGAATGATGTGAGTACCCCCCAGAACAATGGGAGTACCCCCAGAATGACGGCAGTACCCCCCAGAAAGAGTGGGGCACCCTCCGGGAACACCCTGGGGTGTCATCCCGTCTGGCCCTGCGGGAAGGGATGGGGAAAAGCCCGGAGGGTTTGTGGGCAGCCTCCTGGTTTGGGGATGAGGTTTTAATAGTCCATAGGATGTGTCAGAGGCTTTTTTGGGAGAAATCTTTGTGCTTTCGTAGTCCGTAGGACATGGCAGAGTCTTTTTTGGGGAAAATCATTGTGCTTTCAGTGTTCCGTAGCACAGAGCAGTCTTTCTGGGGGAAATTTTTGTGCTTTTATCGGTCCACAGAACACAGGAGAGTCTTTTTCTGGGGGGGAAATCTTTGTGCTTTAATAGTCCGTAGGACACGGGAGAGATTTTTTGAGGGAAATCTTTGTGCTTTTATAGTCCATAGGACACGGGAGAGTCTTTTTTGGGGGAAGTCTTTGTGCTTTTATAGTCCACAGGACACGACAGAGTCTTTTTTGCGGGAAGTCATTGTGCTTTTAAAGGTTCATAGCACAGAGCAGTCTCTTTGGGTGAAATCTTTGTGCTTTAATAGTCTGTATGACACGGGAGAGTCTTTTTGGGGAGAAATCTTTTGCCTCTAATAGTCTGTAGGACACAGGAGAATCTTTCTGGGGATAAATCTTTGGGCTTTAAGAGTCTGTAGGACACGGCAACATCTTTTTTGGGGGGAAAAGTTTGTGGTTTTGGTAGTCTGGAGGACATTGCGATGTCTTTCTGGTTGCTCTGACAGAGCTTGGAGGATGACAGAGAGGGACTCTTGTCCCCTCCGGTCCCCTCCACGTTGTCCTTAAGCCAAGGCCATGTTGAATCATCCGAATTCCACCCCCACCCGCACCCCTTTTCCCCCCCTCGGCTTAGGACCAGCTGCTCTTCTGCGACGACTGCGACCGCGGCTACCACATGTACTGTCTCACCCCCCCTATGTCGGAGCCACCCGAAGGTGAGTGCCGCTCCTTCGTCCCCCCAAACCCCATCCTCCCTCTCTGCTTCAGAAATGGGTCAAAACAAGCAGAATTCAGCCCAGAGTATTTCTCAGCTGTGCAGACCTGCTTCTGCCCATGTTTTTGGGGGCAATCGTGGATCTGTCATGCCACAATTGAAAATGATGGGGTCCGTCATGCCGGCTGTTCCCCAATTATTCCTCCTCTGCTCCGCTGGAGAAGCGGAACAGCCTTTTACCACCCCAAAATCCATCACTGACATCCCTTGCGCCCTGAAATGTCTCCATATTGGCCAGTAAAGCCGAGAGGTATCGCTCTTCTTCCTCCTCTTCCTCCCACCTTGAACTTGTGGCATCGAAGCAAAAAAACCCCCAGCGTTCACAATAAAAAACCAACCCCAAAATCTCAGTGATGCCTCACAGCTGGTTAATTATCCCAGTGGTTAATTATCAACCCCTTTCCTGGCCATCTTCGCTTGAAGGTTAACAAGGAAGAGGAAGGCTTGTGGGGTCATAAACCCACAAACAGCCCTGTAAACCACCTCCCCCTTTATTCTCTACATGTAATTAGGAAGCCATGACCCTTAACGAAGCCCTGACGAGGGCGAAACCAGGCCACCCACGTGTCCTTCTCTCCGCAGGGAGCTGGAGCTGCCACTTGTGTCTGGACCTGCTGAAGGAAAAAGCCTCCATCTACCAGAACCAGAACAACTCCTGATCCCGCTCCGCTGACGGGACGAGCTCCCCGGTGCCCTCGTTCCACGCGTTTTCCCTTTTTTTGGGGTCTTTTTTCTTTTATTTTCTTTTTTTTTAAGCCTTCCCCATATTTTTTGGTTGATTAGGGTTTGTGTTTTTTTTTTTTTAATCGCTTGGCGAGGGGGTGTCGGGGTTTATTTTACTCATTTTTGCCACGCGAGGGTTTATTTCTCACCTCCCCGCAGCAAGATGGGACACATACCCCTGCGAGGACAGGGTGACGCTGCTGTGTCCCCACCGTGCAGAGTGGCTTTTGGGGTGACATTGCAGTGTCCCCAGGGACGCTGTCCCTACCGAGGGGACATGGACGGGACAGGGCTGCCCTTCCCATCGCCGTTTCCTGGCTTTTCCACCCAAAATGAGGCGCCTAAATCCACTCCACTGCCTCCCTGGCAACACGGCACACCAAAAAGCTCGCTTTTCCCCCCATTTCTTCGGAAAATTCAGGCCCCTGCGCCAGCCGGGGTCATGTTTTTGGGGCTTTTCGTTTAATTGTTTGATTTTTTGGGGGTAATTTTTTTTTTCCCGGTTTTATTTTTATTCCCTTTTTTTCTCCCTGTTTTTATCATTTATTTTCTCCCCGCCATCTCTCCCGCCTCGGAGGATGCTCCCCGCAGCCCGGCCGATCCCCCCCTGCCCAGATGAGGCCTTACACCCCGACATCCTCCTCCCGCCGGCATGAAACGGGGCAAAATCCCTCCATTTTGGGGTTTTCCCTTGCTCCCACATGGCGCAGAGGGAGAAATGCTTCGCCCCGTCCCCCCCCAACCCGTCACGGTCGCACAGGGTTTGTTTTGGGGTTCGGGGGGATTTGGGGGGGAAAAAAGCTGCTTTCACCCCCAAAATGATGCTGACAGGGAGAGGCAGGAGACGCCACTGTTTTGGGGCTCTCTGGGGACACCCCGATATCCCCGCCCGCCCCCCCCAAGGGTCCCGTTGACTGAATGTGCCTGTTTTTTCTAAAACTCAACTTAAAAAACCTACCTCCGAACCCCCCCTCCCTGCCACCGCACCCCAAATTTCACCTCCCAGAACCCCCCAAAAGAGAGGAGCCATCCGGGACAGCAGCAGAGCAGCCCCGAAACCGGCCCCATGAGCAGAAAAATGGCCAAAAAAATGACCAAAATAGCCCCAAAATTGCCCAAACTTAACCCAAACCACTCAAAATTGACCAAAATACCTAAAAAACACCGCCACACCAAAAAAAAAACCAAAACCAACCCGGATCTGGGTGAAGAAGTGGCTCCAGCCCGGTGGTTTCTCTCCTCCCCCTCCTTGAGCGCGATTCAGGTGAAAATGAAAGCGTTTTGGTTAAAAATGGGTGGTTTTCCCCCGTTTTCGCGCCCTGATGGGGGCGGGACGATGAAATGTCCCTAAACGGGTGGGTTTTACCCCAATTTCCCCTCGGCAAAGCTTCACGGTTGTGTCTTATCCGGAACAAAAAAAAAAAAAAAAAAAGTGACACCAAAACGGCTTGTTTTCGTAATAAAAATGGATAAAAATGCAGTGGTGTGGAAGTGAGGGCGTTTGGGAGCAAAAATGGGGGGTTTAGGGCACTGGTGTGTTGGGGGGTACCTGGGTTTGGGGTAAAAACCCTCTATTTAGGTGCTGGGATGTGGCTTCTCTGAGGGCTGATCTGGGGTTGTGCCGCCCTGTTCTTTGGGGTAAATAAACCAAATTTAGGTGCTTGGATGTGGCTTCTCTGAGGGCTGATATTGAGGTTGCGCTACCCTGTTTTTTGGGGTAAACTCTGCCCCATTAGGGGCTTTTGCCACCCGCTGGCCCCAGCTCGACGTGAGAATTAATCCCTTTGCAGATTTATTTTGCAGCTAAATCACCCGAATTGGGGCAAAGGCCGGAGCTCGAGAGCCAGGCGTCTGGGTAATATATAGGGGAAATTAATGCTCATGAGCCTCCTTTGGGGGGCTTGGGGGGGGTCCCCGAATTCCTGGGTTCCCTGGGGGGTTGCGGTGACCTCCGGACGCCTGTGTCCCCAGGAGGGCAGCGGTTGATAACGAACACCGACGTTGCGATGAGGTTTTATTGGGATTAAATAAATAGCGTCTGGGTGGGGGGGATCGACTGTGGGGTGGGGGGGACGTGTCACCCTGGGGGTCCTGTCCCCCGTCCCCACTGGCCCAGCGGGACCCAGGTGTCCCCGATGCCCGTCTTCTCCCCGTCAGACACCGTCCTTGGTCTTGGTGGTACTCAGGGGGACAGTGACCTCCTCGTCCTTGAGGTGACCCGCTCTGTGACCATGCCGGGGAAAGAGAAACCCCAAAACCTTTGGCTCTTCTCCCCCCAAAACCTTCACCCTCCCTGCCCCAAAACCCGTGGTCCTTCCCTCCCCAAAAACTTCTGGGTTCCTCCAAGAAATAAATCTCGCCCTAATACGGGCGTTTCCCCTGCCTTGCGTCCACCACAAAAGGACTGGGGAGAAAAAGGGGGTCTGGTGGGGACAGGGTCCCTGGTGTGGCCAAGGCCACCTCACCGGGGAGCCCCTCACCGTCTCTCGACGTCTTTGACGGTCTCAGGCAGGGGCATGTTGCGGGTCTCGGGCAGGAAGCAGGTGGCGATGGCTGAGATGATGGGGGCAGCCCCATAGATGATGAGGGGCAGCACTGGGGTCACGTCAGCTGCCATACGCACCAGCGGGGCCACCATGCTCCCCACGCGGGCCATGGTGCCCCCCAGGCCCATCCCCGTCTGCCTGTGCCAGGGAGAGGGAATGGATGGATGGATGGAGGGGTTGAGGGATGGAGGAGGGGTTGATGGTGGTTGGATGGATGGAGGGGTTGAGGGATGGAGGGAGGGGTGGTTGGATGGATGGAGAGGTGGTTGGACGGCCGGAGGGGTTGAGGGATGGAGAGGTGGTTGGATGGATGGAGAGGTGGATGGAGGGGTTGATGGATGGATGGATGAAGAGGTGTTTGGATGGATTGAGGGGTTGAGGGATGGAGGGGTTGGTGGTGGATTGATGGGTGGGTTGGTTGTTTGGTGCATGGAGTGATGTTTGCATGGATGGGTGGGTAGGTGGGCTGGTGGATGGGTGGGTGGGCTGATGGATGGAGGATGACTCGGGAAGTGGGTTGGCAGATGGATGGACAGATGGATGGAGGGAGGGCTGTGGTGCCAGCAGCCCCCATGGGTGACAACCACCCACCTGATGACGGTGGGGAAGAGCTCTCCGGAGAAGATGTAGGCACAGTTGAAGGAGGCGGCCAACGAGCCCTTCCCGATCACCGCAAAGGCCATGCGCAGCATCTGCAGGTCTGGGGATGGGGATGGGTGGTCTCACACCTCCAGCCCCGCAATGGCTCCTCAATGGCCCACCAAAGGTCCTCCTTCCGTGCAACCTCTACCTCCACCCCCAAATGTCCCAAGTCCCTCCAATGACCCTTCATCCCTCCATCCTTCAACGTCTATTGCTGTCCCCCCACTGCACCCCCAGCATCCCCCAAATGTCCCCCCACCCCTCTGTCTCTGTCCTCCAACCTCCTTCCCTCCATCCCTCCAGCTTCCACCCATCCTTCCACCCTCTTCCATCCCATCATCCTCCATCCCTCCATCTTTCCAGCCTCTGTCCCTCCAACTTCTCTCTCTACCCTTCTACCTCTTCTTCCTCCATCCCATTGTCCTCCATCCCTCTGTCTTCCATTCTCTATCCCATTGTCCTCCATCCATCCATCCTCCATCCCATTGTCTTCCATCCCATTGTCCTCCACCCCTCCATCCCATTGTCCTCCATCCTTTCATCCCTCCCACCATCCATCCATCCCGGCGCCCACCCATTGGCACAACAATGTTGGCGAGGATGCAGATGCCGGCAAGCGCCAAGGAGCCACCCTGGGCCACCCGCCGCCCCACGCAGCTGATGACCAGCACCGAGGCCAGTTTGGCCGGGATGTCCACAGCCCCGAAGACCAGCTGGCTCAGGTAGATGTCCACCCCAAAGCCCTGCAGATCCATGGCCAGCCCATAGTAGGCAAATGCGGTGGAGAACCTGCCCCCAAAACCCAACGTTTCAACACAAAACCCACCGGGCATGACCAAGTGGGGACCAAAAAGGTAGGGTTTGTTCCCCAAAAGGTGCTTTTTTACCCCCAAAAGGTGGGGTTTGGCCCCCAAAAGGTGGGGGGTTGACCCCAAGAAGATGGTTTTTGCCCCAAAAGGTGGGTTTTGGCCCCAAAACAGCCCCACTTGCCAGACAAAGGAGACGCCACAGGAGACCATCCTCATCCCGGGGGTGCGGACCAGGGTGGCCAGGGTCCCCCCTGGCAGTGGTGGCTCCCGGCGCACCAGTGCCTGCAGCGCCTGTGGGAAGGGGGATCTGGGGAGATCTTGGGGGGGATCTAGGAGGGATCCAAGGGGTTGGGGGGATCCAGGGGATGGGAGGGATCTGGGAGGGATAATGGGGACCTGGGTGGAACTAGCGGGGTCGGTGGGATCTAGAAGGGATAATAGGGGTCTCGGGAGGAGAGCCAGGTGATCTGGAGGGAATTGGAGGCATCTGGGGGGATCTAGGTGGGACCAGAGGGATCTGGGAGGGATAATAGGGGTCTCGTGGAGGGGGGATCCAGGTGATCTGGGAAGGATCGGAGGGATCTGGGGGGATCTAGGCAGGATCGGAGGGATCTAGGAGAGATACTAGGGGCCTCAGGGGGGATCCAGGTGATCTGGAGGGATGGGGGGGTGTTGGAGAGATCTAAGGACACAAGGAATGTGAGGGGATCCAGATGATCAGGAGGGATCTGGGAGGGATCTAGGAAGGGGGGTCAGAAGTATCCAGGAGGGATAGAGGGGGTCTGGTGGCATCTAGGCTGAGTAGAGAGGAAATGGGGGAATCTAAGGGAGGTTCTGGAAGGATTTGGGGGATCTAATGAGATCTGGGAGGATCTGGGGGGTGCAGGGATGTAGGGGAGGATACAAGGGATCTGGGAGATCAGGGGGATGTTGGGGGGGCTCTGGGAAGCTCCCCATCACCTCCTCGCTGAGTTTGTCCCCCTCCTCCTTCCTCCCATTGATGCGTGCGACTTTGCGGAGCCCCTTCAGGGCCAAGTCAGGTCTCCCCGAAATCACCTGCCACCGGGCTGACTCCACAAACAGCCTTGGGGGGAGGGGAAGACGGGTTATGGGGGACCCACGCATGCAGGGGGGTCTCTGCTCCCACCTTACACCTCCCACCATCCATTGAGGACCAAGGTGTCCCCACCATCACCCCTAAGGAACCCAGACACCCCAACATTCTCCACCTCCCCCCCAACCCCCGAGGAGGGGGGTGGGCAGCCACCCGGACACCTGGGTTCCCCGTACCAGGAGTAGAGGAAGAAGAGGAAGAAGGGGAGGGAGACAACGAGCTGGAGCCAGCGCCAGCGAGGGAGGCCGAAGGCCACGGCCGCCAGCACAAACTGCCCCAAGGTGTAGCAGTAGCCATTGATGGTGCCCACCACGGCGCGCGCTTCTGTCGGGATCCACTCCATGCCTGCGGGCAACCATCAGCACACAGATGGTGGGGTCTATCCCATGGGATAGGGCCAAACCAGGATATCTGGGTCCCTCCCATGGGGTAGGGGTGGTAGGGTTGGAGCCTGGATGCCTGGAGCCTTCCCAAAGGTCAATGGTGGTAGAGCCAAGCACGGACGTGTGGGTCCCTCCCATGGGTCAACGGTGGTAGGGTTGGAGCCTAGGTCCCTCCCAAGGGTCAATGGTGGTAGGGCTGGAGCCTAGGTCCCTCCCAAGGGTCAATGGTGGTAGGGTTGGAGCCTGGATGCCTGGGTGCTTCCCATGGGGTAGGGGTGGTAGGACCAAGCCCAGACGCCCAGGTCCCTCCCATGGGGTAGAGGTGGTAGGAGCAAGCCCAGACCCCAGGGTCCCCAGCTCACAGAGGGAGACGGAGTTGAGGGAGACCCCGGCCATGGCCAGGCCCGCCAGGAAGCGGCAGAGACAGTAGACGACGAAGGTGGGGGCAGCTGCGGTGCCGGCCCCCGTCACCCCCAGCTGCAGGTAGCACCAGGTCAGCAGCGCTCGGCGCCCAAACCTGCTGGGACACGGTGCTGGGGGCACTGGGATGCTGATATGGGGCACTGGGATGCTGATATGGGTTACTGGGACAGGGGCAAGAGGAACTGGGGGTGCTGGGATGGGAGATATGGGGTGCTGGAGGTGCTGGGACGGGGGACATGGGGTGCTGGAGGCACTGGGATGAGGGTTGTGGGGTGCTGGGGCCACTGGGATGGGGACATGGCACTGGGAATGAGTGGGATATGGGGTGCTGGGAATTCTCGACAGGGACATGGGGCACTGGGATGGGGAATATGGGCACTGGGAATACTGGGATGAGTGACTTGGGGGCAGTGGGGACAGTGGAACAAGCCATACTGAGACAGACTCACCCTGGGGGCACTGGGGACACTGGGACACCAGGGGCCAGAGGGAGAGGAGGACATCCCTGGGCATACCCGTCCCCTTTTCCCCTCCCAGCTCCTCCCAGTTCATCCCAGTACAGCTCCGGGGTGGCCACGTACTTGTCAGAGAGGACCCCGAAGAGGCCAGAGCCCAGGAGGATCCCGGCCATGTAGATGGATTGGGCCACCTGCCTCAACTTCTTGGACTCACACACCAGGTCCCACTGCCAGCGGGAGAGGACACGGGGGTCAACACCCAGACACCTGGGTCCCCCCTGCCAGCCGGGGGGGGCTGTGGGGCACCTCACCTCGGTAACGATGGTGTGAGCGAAGACGCCATCGTGGTAGATCCAGCCATCACGGCAAGGCTCAGTGGCCGCCCCATCGGCCGTGCCGTTGACTGTGCCATTGACTTCCAAGAGGTGCCACTGGGGTTCCACGTAGCGACGGCAGCTCTGGGGACGGTGGTGGCCATCAGAGGGGATGGAGACGAGGAGTGGGACATCCCCAGCGCTGTCATTGGCCGTGGGCCGAGGCCGGCAGTGGTGCTCGGGGACACCAGCAGTGAAGTTCTGCAGAAGGTTGTGGCTGGCCAGCATGAGCAGTGGAATGGCCAGGGCAGTCACGTAGGTCACCTGGAAGCGGCCCATCCCTCCCAGGCGGGCCAGCAGCTCCACGAAGGTCATGGTGGGACGAGGGATGGAGCTGGGAGGGGGCCCAGGTCAGCTGGAGGGTGGGAGGAGGAGAAGAGGTTGAAGGATGGGCCAAGGGATGGGCTAGGAATAGCCAAGGAACAGCCAAGAGGTGGTTTGGAGGAAGGGGTGAGGGATGGATCAAAGGATGGGCCAAGGGATGACCAAGGAATGGCCAAGGGGTGGTTTGGATGGTCACTTAATGGATAGATCTAAGAATTGGCCAAGGAATGGCTGAGGAATGGCCAAGGAATGGCCAAAGAGAAGCTTGGAGGAAGGGGTGAGGGATGAATCAAAGGATGGGCCAAAGGATGGATGAGGAGCAGCAAATGGGTGGTTTGGATTGTCAGTTAGTGGATAGATCCAAGGACGGGCCAAGGGATGGATGAGGAACGGCCAAGGGGTGTTTTGGATGGTCAGTAAATGGATAGATCCAAGGACGGGCCAAGGGATGGCCAAGGAATGGCCGAGGAACTTCCAAGGGGTGGTTTGGAGGAAGGCGTGGGGGACAGGTGGAAGGACAGGCCAAGGGGTGGACAAGGGACAGGACTAGGGATGGCCAAGGGATGACCAAGGGGCAGCAGGGCCAAGCCGAGGAGAGGTGGAGGAAGAGCTGAGGATGAGGGGTGGACCAACGGACAGACCAAGGGAGGGACAGAGGGACAGGCAGAGGGATGGACCGAGGGATGGATTGAAGGATCAAGGGGGGATCAAGGGAGGGACTGAGGGACAGATCGAGGAAGGAAGCAAAGACCCTCTATTGATCCTCTGTTGATTGGTCTATCAATCTATCGAGCAGTCTATTTATCGGTCTATCAATAGGTCTATTGATCTATCGATTGATTGATCTGTCCATCGATCTAGCGGTCTCTCTATAGGTCTATCAATGTACCAATCTATGTCTTTCTGTTGATCTATTGATCTATTGGTTGTTCTGTTGATCTATCAGTGCCTCTATCAGTTGATCGATCTATCAGTGCCTCTATCAATTGATCGATCTATCAGTCTATTGATCTGCCAATCGCTCTATCAATCTATCAGTGTCACTATCAATCTATCAGTCTATTGATCTATTGGGGTGTCTATTGATCTATCAGTCTATCAATCTGTCAAGTCTATCAATCTATCGATCTATCAATCTAATTTATCAATCTATCATTCTACCAGTCTCAGTCTCTATTGACCTATCAATCACTGATTATTTATTTCTTGCTATCTCGCTGCTCTCCTGCCTCCTCCTCCTCCTCCCTCCCCCCACATTACTGGTTGATCAGTCAATCAATCGATCAATCCTCTCTCCCTTCTGTCCTACCACTCTCTCAGTAGGTTCATCCCTCCAACGATCCCTCGTGATCAATCGATCCCTACCTGCTGTTTTGCTCCTCTTCCTCTCTGCCGCTCTCTCGGTCTCCGGCTCAGTCTCTCTGGCCACCCGCTGTCCCTCCGTCCATCCCTCTGTCCCTCCCTCCCTCTGCCACTCCCACTCTCTCTTTCTCCAGCCCTCCTTCACCCCTTGGTCAATCAATCGATCAATCAATTGATGGATTTCTCTATTGTCCATGCCAACCATCATCCAGCTGGTGGATCTGCCCCCTTGTCCCTCTGCCCCATCTATTGACTCCTCACCCTATCAATCAATTGCTTTATCTGCTAATCCACATAGGTCTAGTGATCAATCTATTCATCTCCCCCTCTCTATTGATTGATCTATTGGTCTCCCTGTCGATCAATCCAGCGAGCTCTTTCTCTATTGATAAATTATTGATCTTTAGATCTCTATTATCTGTAATGTGTTGGTCATCAATTAGTCCATAATCTCTCTATTTATTAATTTATTGTCTATATGTTTCTGTGGATGAAGCTATTGTTCTACAGCATCTCTATTGATCCATCTGATGGTCTGTGCATCTCTATTACCGATAAATTGATCTATAATCTAATCATTGATCCATCTATTGGTCTGTATTTTTCTACTGATGAATCTATTGAACCATGATCCACCAATCAATCTAATGATCTGTCTCTCTAGTGATCAATCTATTGGTCTATCGATCAATTTATTGATTTATAATCTTTCTATTGATCAATGTATCAATCTTAATCTCTCTATTGACCAGTCTATTGGCCTATAATCTTTCTATTGATTGATTTATTGACCTTTAATCTCTCTATTGATTGATCTACTGGTCTCTCTCTATTGAACAACCTATTGACTTATAATCTATTGATCACTATAGTGACCTGAATGTATCTATTGACTGGTCTATCGGTCTCTATTGATCAATCTATTGAGCTTTAATATCACTATTGATCAACATAATCATCTTAATCTGTCTAGTCACTGGTCTATTGCTCTCTATTGATCAATCTGTTGAACTTAAATCTCACTATTGATTAATGTGTTGACCTATACTCTTTCCATTGATCAGTCTTTCTCTCTATTGATCAATCTATTGATATTTAATCTCAACCTATTGACATATAATCTTTCTATTGATCAATGTATCAATCTTAATCTCTCTATTGATCATTCTCTTGATCTATAATCTTTCTATTGATCAGTCTTTCTCTCTATTGATCAATTTATTGAGCTTTAATCTCTCTCTTGACCAGTCCATTGGCCTCTCTCTCTCCTGAGATCAATGCACTCATCTCTGTATTGACCCACTCACCTGTCTGTCGCTCCAGCTATCGCCCGAACTCTCCCAGCACCAAATCCTGCTCCCCGGAGCCGTCTGCCAGCAGTTACCACCCCTCAGCCCCACGGCTGCCCATGGCCACAGCCCTGTCCCTGTCCCCATCCTTGTCCCCACTCCTATTTAAAGCCACCCCCAGTCCTGGTTAATGTTTGACTCCGGTGGGACCAGACCCTGCTATGGGTCGGTGGAGATGATGGTCAGGCGGAAATGCTGGTGCTGGCCATGCCGGTCCCCAACCAGGGATGCCCAACGGGCTCCCTGGGACCATCCCATCCTCTCCATCCTCTTCCTCGCCAAGGAAGCCCCCGACCCCAGGTGGATGGGGACCCCCGCAGCACCCCCCGGCTTGTTTTCACCATCCATGGTGAACAATTCATGGGGCAAAGTCCCTGAGGGCCCTGAACTGGATCGCTGGGAGCCCCTTGGACCCCGGGCAGGAGGGCAGCAGGAGGCAGCAGAGCGTAGGCAGGAAGGGGCAGCAACCAAGTGACTTCGGAGGTGACTTGCGGGGCAGGATGCCTGGGTCCTCACTGGCTGGGTGGTTGGAGAGGAGGGTCCAGTGGGTGCTGGGTGGCTGGATGCTCAGGTCCTTGGGATCCATGGGTCCTTGGGACGTCTGGGCACTCAGATGTCTGGATTTCTGGGATCCCTGGGTCCTTGGGATGCCTGGGTCCTTGGGACACATGAGTCCTTAGGGTGTCTGGGTCCTTGGGACATCTGGGCATCTGGAAGCCTGGGTCCTTGGGATCCCTGGGTCCTTGGGATGCCTGGGCACCTGGGCACCGGGGTCCTTGGGATGCCTGGGTACTTGGGGTGTCCAGGCACCCGGAAATGTGGGTTCTCAGGATGCCTAGGTCCTTCCTGTGCTCTTGAGTGTGAATCTCCCTCCCTTGCAGCTCCAGCACAGGCAGAGGGGAGGAGGGGACAGTGGAGGGGGGACGTGATGCCGAGGCCACAGCACCCCGCTGGGTCCCGTATTTGCCTTCGGGGTGGGATGGCCAGGCTGCGCGGGACCCCCCGTGGCCGTGGGAAAACACACCCTACCCCCACCCCTCCACCCTCCCACCAGCTGCATTTCATGCGATTTTTGCTTTTATTGTTTTTATTCCAGCACAGAAAAACCATCCTGCAAAGCGGCATTTGGGGGGGGGGACGACACACCACCATCCCCCAACTCTGCATGGAGAGGAGGATGCCTGGGTTCCCTCCTTGGCCATGCAAGAGGGTGGCCATGGTCATCGCTGTCCTTTTTGCTCTTCTGAGGGGGGATGCACCCCCCCAACCCCACTCCTGCTCCTTCATCCGCTGGGTACATTGAGGTCTGGGGGGATTTGGGGGTCCCTCAGGGTGGTCGGCACTAGCAGGGCCCCGTGGTGCCACTGGGCTGGGTGGACTGAAGTGGCACCTGGAGATGTTTGGCTTCATCCTTCTGGGGCTGGGTCCTGGCAGAAGAGGGAGGATGGGGTGGGGGCAATTCTGGCAGGTCAGGTGGGTTTTCCTGCTGCTGTTCCCCCTCCTTCCCCATTGACCTGTTCATCCATCACCCATTCATCCATCTTCATAGACATCGGTCTGTCCATCCTTTCATCCATCCATTGCCGTACTCTTCTTCCTATCCATCCATCCACCTATCTCTGTCCAATCCCATCCACTCCTGTCCATCCATCCATCCCCACACACAACTAATCCTCCATCTATCCATCCCCATGTCCAACCAATACTTCTCTCCCACCACCCATCCCTGTGTCCACTCATCCATCTGTCCCTCCTCACCATCCATCTGTCTTTCCCCTTGTCCTTCAGTCCCTCCAATCCCACCTGCCCTCCACGTCCTCCACGGTCTCAGGCAGTGCCGTGTCCCGAGTCTCTGGCAGGAAGACGGCCACCAGCCCCGACACCACAGGAGCTGCCCCATAGATGATGAAGGGCAACGTGGGGAAGACATCACCTGCCATCTTCACCAAGGGGGCTGTGATGCTGCCCAGACGGGCCATGGTATTGGCCAACCCCATGCCTGTCTGCCTGTGGGACACCGAGGGGCTCTGAGGGACCAGCCTGCTTGGTCATGGCCACCCCATCACCTCCCTCAACCTGGACCCCCCACTCCTTACCGAATAACGGTGGGGTAGAGCTCACCCGTGTAGAGGAAGACACAGTTGAAGGACGCGGCCAAGCAACCCTTCCCGAAGACGGCCAGGGCAGTACGGAGCGTCCGCAGGTCTGTGGGGATGTGGACAGAATGCCTGGGACTCACTTTGGTGTCACTAGTTGGAGTTGGGTTGGGTTGACAGCGGGTAATGGAGAGAGGAGACCCCAGACACCAGGATTTCAGGCAAAAAGCCCATGAAAAGCTAAAATCACTCAGCCTGAGAGTTGTGTTAATGGGTTGAGACTGCTTTGGCCCACCCAGATGGTGCCTTATGGGCTGAAGATGAAAGGGACACCATGGCTACCACCCCCAGCCCTCACCTCGTGGCACCAAGATGTTGGCCAAGATGGCCAAGCCAGCCAGGATGAGGGCAACGGACTGGGTGAAGCGTCGCCCCACAAAGGTGATGGTGAAGATGGAGACCAGCTTGGCTGGGATGTCCACAGCCCCAAAGACAAGCTGGATCACGTAGATGTTGAAGTCAAAGTTTTGCAGGTCCATGGCCAGCCCGTAGTAGGCAAAACTGGTGGAGAACCTAGGCCAAGAAGAGGTGAGGAGGGGCAAATATCACCAGTGGGAGGTGTGGAGTGGGATATGGGGGTCACACGCCATCCCCTGGCCTGTGGGATCCAGCCAGGAGATCTGTGTCCCTTCCTGGAGCACGTGTGGGCCAAGAGACCTCTGTTGACTGAGTCCTGCACCGTGACTCAGTTTCCCTTTCCAATAAGGACCCAGCTAAAGTGGGTGTTTGGGGATGGGTGGAGAGGTGGATAGCAGGATGGATGGATCAGTGACTGGGGGGATGGATGGACAACTACCCACTGATGTTCTCCACCATCAGGCATACCACACAAAGCAGAGGCAACAAGAGATGCGGCGCACGACGGGTGTCCGGACCAGGTCAACCACCGTGTGGTGACTCCTCGATGAAGCCATCTCCTTCTGCATGTAGGACCTCAAGGCCTAGAGGGAGAGGGGGGGGCTCTGGGGTGGGGACGGGGTGCTGCAGTCCCTCTTCTTGCTGCAGGGGAAGGGGTGGAAGGAGCAGAGAGAGGAACCAGGATGGAGCTGGGGGGGCGGGGGGCGGGGGTTAAGCCCTGGGCAGGATGGGTGGAGGGTGGTTGGGAGGAGGGATGGAGGGACGGACGAACAGATGGATGGTCAGACGGACCAGACGGACGGAACAGATGGTCAGACGGACGGATACGGGGGATGGAGATGGTGGATAGATGGATGGTTGGTTGGTTGTAAAAGGGGCCGGATGGATGGGATGGATGGAGATGGAGGTGATGGAGATGATGGAGATGGACATGGATGGTTGTATAAGGGGATGGATGGATGCAGGTGGTGATGGATGGACAGTTGTCTACAGGGATGGATGGTTGTTTAAAGGACTGGAAAGATGGGTACAGGGGAGCCCCATTGTTGGCCCTCTACATGAGGGCCAGGAGAGTGGGGTCACTTCCCCCCCCACCCCCTATGAAACACTCCAGAGACGACCCAGGGGACCCGGCCAGAGCCTTTTACTTCTATATCGAGCTTGTCCCCTTCCTCTTTCTTCCCATTCATCCTGGCCACTTTCTGGAGCTCCTTCAGGGCTTGGTGGGACTTCCCCACCATGACCAGCCAGCGAGCTGACTCTGTTAACCACCTGTGGAGGAGATGGGGACAGGACCCAAGGATCATCCCACCATCCATCTGACCTTGCCACCAGTGATCTACCCCTCTGTCCCCACCCAGCCATCTCTCCATGCTTCCACCCATCCATCCAGCCCTCCATCCATCCAACCCTCCATCCACTCTTGCACCTTCTATTCATCCATCCATCCATCTTTACACCCACCTTTCCTTCTACCCACCCATCCGTGCAACCCTCCATGCATCCATCCAGCCCACCAACCCTCCATCCATCCACACCTCCATCTGTCCATGCATCCATCTCACCATCCCTCCATCCATCCATACCTCCATCTGTCCGTCCCTGCATCCATCCCTCCATCCACGACTCCATTCCTCCCCCTTCTCCTCCTCACCATGAGTAGAGGAAGAAGCAGAAGAAGGGCAGCGACACAGTGAGCTGCAGCCAGCGCCAATCAGGGATGGCATAGGCGATCCCAGCAAGCAGGAACTGCCCGGTGGTGTAGCAGTAACCCATGAAGGTCCCCACGAGCGCCCGGGTGCGAGTGGGCATCCACTCCAAAGCTGCTGAGACACACAGAGACATGGAGCAAACCAGGAACATGCCCAGGGCTGGTACCGTGGGGCTGGTGGTAGCCACGTACAGAGGGAGACGCTGTTGAGGACGATGCCGGAGAAGGCCATGCCTGTGAGGAAGCGGAAGATGCAGTAGACGGTGAAAGTGGGGGCGAAGGAGGAGCATGTCCCCATGGTGCCCATCTGAAGGTAGCACCAGGTGAGCAGTGACCGGCGGCCAAACCTGGGCGGTGAGGAGGAGGAAGTGGGGGTGAGACAACCCCCATGATGCTGCCCCACCTCCCCACAGGGATGGGGTGTCCCCCCTCACCTGTCCGAGAGACCCCCGAAGACAATGCCGCCCACCAAGACGCCGGCCATGTAGAGCGACTGGGCCAACTGCTTCAGACCCCGGGAGCTGCACACCAGGTCCCACTGCCGAGGGGCAAGGATATGGGGTGGGACAGAGGTCGGGGGGGGCTCCCCTCTGGCCTCCCTCCTGCCCCCCCAAACTGGCCGTGGTGGATGGTAGGGTTGATCCAACACAACAGCCAACGGATGGCCAATGGAAACACCAAGAAGATGAGGAAGAAGGTGGCCACTAAACACTTGGCCACCCTTCCCAGCATCCCCGTGGTTGGAAGCTCATTGTGGGGGTCATCTGGCCCCTTTTTGACCCCCTTGTTGATGGCCACCAACTTCCTCATCCCCCCCTTTCTTGTCCTGAGCTCTCACAGCATTGAGTGCCTCCACCAAGGGTTGAGTGGGGAAGACGCTCCAGTTGGAAGAAGTCAACTCCGTGATGACAGCGGACCCTTCGCTGGTGCCTCAAGGTGGGAACCGCACACAGGGTGAAATGTGCCACCAGCCCCAAATCCTACCCCACTGCTGCTGCCGTCCTACCTCAGTGATGATGGTGCTGGTGAAGACACTGCGGTCGTAGGTCCAGCCATCGCGGCAGGGCTCTGTCTCTGGCCAGCTGCTGTTGGGAGCTGAGCCGTTGGCCTCCAAAAGCCACCACTGTGGTGTCACGAAGCGCCGGCACTGCTCACTGTGGGGAACCGAGACCCTCAGCAGGTCCTGGGGGTCGAGGCCAGTGGCGTTGGCCTCCCAACGAAGCCGGCAGCGATGGTCGCTGGTGGCAGCTGTGAAGTTCTGCAGAAGGTTGTGACTGGCCATCATGAGGACGGGCAAGGCCAGGAGGAGCACTGAGGCCACCTGGAAGCGTCCCATGCCCCCCACGTGCTCCAGGAGGCTGGCAAAAGCCATACTGCCACTGTGAGACCCCGGGAACGCCCTGCAGCCATGCACACCTGCCCCACACTCGCAGAGCCCCAAAAGGGCTGGATTTCACCCCAAAAAGGCTTCTCTCGCTCCCGCAGTGTCCTCACTCCACAAGCACCAGGGACGGTCTCCTATATAACCCGGCCAATGGCTGTTTTGGGTTAATGTTTGACATCTGGGGTGGGATTTTTTGGTGATTTTTTTTCCAGCAGGAGAAGGCAAAGGCAGGCAAGGGCAGCACAGCGGTGTCCAGGGGGCCACCAAGTGCCAGCAAAGGGTGGCCAGAGCCAAATCCACTGGCAGCACTTCCCTCCCCTCATCGTGGCAGCAAAAAAAAAAAAAAACCAAACCAAAACACCCAAAATTGGGCAAAACTGGAGCAATCTGAGGCAGGAAGAAAACAAATAATTATCTTTTTAAAAATTATTTTTCCAGAGTTGCTTTTTTGAGGGGAAAAGGTGGCTTTTGGAGACGGGCCATCTGGGACCAACCTCCTTCATCCAGCTCATGGGGGTGCCCTCAGGTGGGCATCCTGGAGACGGGGGGGGGATCTCCTGGCTTGGGCCAATGTATGGCCTTTGCCAGCCCCGTTGGGTTAAATTTTAGCGATTTTTGTGGTCGAAAGGGAACCGAAAGGTGCTGACGGAGGTGGTCCTGCTCGGGTCAGCGCATTCTCTGCCTGGGGAAGCTGGGGGTTAATTTTTGATGGGGTCAGGCCAATGAGGGGGTTGATGGGGCCAAGGGACACGTCAGCAGTGGGAGCAAGGGCCAGGGTGGCCCAGGGGAGGGAAGTCGGGGAAGGGGCATCACGGTGGCAGCCCCACGGGTTGCTGGGAGGGGGCTGGGGTGGGATTTGGGAGCTCCTTGCCCTTTCCCCCCTTCTCTGCGATTTGGGGGACCCCATCCCAGGACAAGAGTTGGGTGTGTTTGGAGTTATTGCACACTGTCTTGTTAGAGGTGACCTCCAACATGGGGGTTCTTGGGCATCATCTTATTAGAGGTGACCTCGGGGACAAGGTTCTTAGGCATTGTCACCTCGTGGACAAGGTTATGAGGTGTCATTGAAGGTGACCTCCAACATGGGGGTTCTTGGGCGTCATCTTACTGGCGGTGGCCTTGGGGACAAGGTTATGAGATGTCATCTTATTGATGGTGACCTCCAACGTGGTGTTCTTGGGTGCCATCTTATTGGAGGTGACCTCAGGGACAGAGATCTTAGGCATTGTCCTATTGGAGGTGACCTTGGACGTGGCTATTGGGTGTCATCTTATTGGAGGTGACCTTGGGTGGGCTCAGATAACACCCCGAGACGCTGTCCCCAGCAGAGCTTTATTCCTCCGAGGACTTCCCCTGCCCCACACAGGGAGGTCACCAGCTGTGGGGCAGGCAGCAAATTCGTACCCATCCCCAAAACAAGGCTGCTGGGACCCATGGGGGAGGGTGGTTGCTGGTGGCCGGGCGCAGGGTGCTGTCCCCCCACAGACCCTGTGATCCTTCAGGCCTCCTTCTGTGGGGCCTTGTCCTGGGGCTGGAGGGGGATCTTCTCTTTGGGGTCATCCGTCTTCTTCCGTTTGGCCCTGGAAGGAGGAAGATGAGGAGGAGGGTCTGTGAGGCATGGCAGGAAGCAGGCCAGCTTGCACCGTGTCCATCCATCTGTCCAGCCATTCAGCCACTCATATCGCTCATTCTTCTGCCAACACACCCATCCACTTGTCCCTCAACACATCCATCTGTCCATCCATCCAAAACCCCTTCATCTTTCAGTCCGTCCATCCATCCATCCATCCATCCATCCATCCATCATCCAACCATCATCCATCCAAAATCCCACCCCCTTTGCCTACCAACCTACCCCTCCATCCCTCAGCATGTCCATCCAGTTGTTCATCTCTCCGGCCATCCACAAAATCCAGTCATTCATCTACCACTAGATCCATCCATCCATCCATCCATCCATCCATCCATCCATCCCCTCCTGCCACATGCCCACCTGCTCTCCACCTCCTCGATGGTGTCAGGCAGTGGCGTGTTGAGGGTCTCTGGGAGGAAGCCGGCCGCCACGGCTGCCACCACGGGGGCCACCCCATAGACCGCAGGGGGCAAGAAGGGGTAGTACTCATCCATCATCTTCACCAGCGGCGCCACGATGCCACCCACTCGGGCCATGGTGCTGCCAAAGCCCAGCCCAGTCTGCCTGCCGGCACCGTTCGGGGGTCAACACGGAGTAGGGACCACCTTGGGGGTGTCATGGGTGGGTGATGGGGGACCTGCCCCACTGCGGGGTCATGGGGATGGGGTTTTACCTGATGGGAGTGGGGTAGAGCTCGGTGGTGTAGAGGAAGACGCAGTTGAAGGAGGCGGAGAGGCAACCCTTGCCGATGACGGCCAGCGCCGTGCGCACCGTCTGCAGCTCTGGGGCAGAGAGATGGATGGGGTGGACTCTGCATTCGGGCAGGAGCCACCTCAGGGATGGGATGACGGTGGGAAGGAGAAAGAAGGGAGGACGTAGGGATGGATAGATGGATAGCTAGATAAGTAATTGGATGGATGGTTGGAGACATGGATGGGTGGAAAGTGGGTGGTGAGATGGTGAGTCACCATCCTTGGTGATATTCAAAAGCCATCTGGGTGACCTAGTCTTGGGTGACCAGCTCTAGGTGGCCCTGCTTGAGCAGGAGGGTTGGACCAGATGACCTCCAGAGGTCACCTCCAACCTGAACCAAGCTGTGGGTAAGTGGAGGGATGGATAGCTGGGTGGTGAGATGGATGGATGAATGGATGGGTGGTGAGATGGTGAGTCACCATCCTCGGTGATATTCGAAAGCCATCTGGGCAACCAGCTCTAGGTAGCCATGCTTGAGCAGCAGGGTTGGACCAGATGACCTCCAGACGTCACTTCCAACCTGAACCATCCTGTGGGTAAGTGGGGGGATGGATAGGTGGGTGGTGAGAAGGATGGAGAGATGGATGGAGAGGTAGGTAGGTGTGTCATTCAATGGCTGGAGAAGGGAGGGATGGGTGAAGAGCAAAGCAGAGTTGTGTGATGGACTGGTGGGGACATGGACACAGCAGTGCAGAAGACCCCCATCACCATGTCACACCCACCTGTGGAGACAAAGATGTTGGCAATGATGACCAGTCCCGCCAAGAAGAGGGCCACCATGAGTGACACCCGCCGGCCAATGTAGCTCAGGGAGATGGTCACCACCACTTTGGCCGGGAAGTCAACGGCGCCGAAAATCACCTGGATGAGGTAAATGCTGACACCAAAGTTTTGCAGATCCATGGCCAGCCCGTAGTAGGAGAAACTGATGGAGAACCTGGAGCAGGGCAGAGAGAGGCACGGACCTCGAGGTGGTGTGACCTCCCTGGGATGTCACCATCACATGGGACTGGGTAGGGATCTCAGATGGAGGAGAAGAGGGCTGTGGTACAGTTGGATGGCTGAATTCACTGATCGTCTGTCCAGCTGTCCATCTTTCCATTCACCCATCCATACATCTGTCCATGTACCCTTCCATCCACCCTTCCAACCAGCCAACCATTCATCCTTCCGTCCTTCCATCCATCCATCCATCCAACCATCCAGCCAGCCAGCCTTCCAACCATCCCTCCAACTCTCCATCCACCTCTCCATCCCTGCACCCCCTCACCTATCCCTCCCTCCTCCTCCTCATCCCCACCAGACTTCCCCAGCCCAGCCCAGCCCCACCAGACGATGGAGAGGCAGAAGAAGATGTGGCGGATGACTGGGGTCCGGACCAGGTCGGAGATGGTGTAGGAGGACTTCAGACCAGCCAACTCCTCCTTCATGTTGGACCTCAGGATCTGGGAGAGGGGGAAATGGGAGAGGTTGGTGGGGGACAGGGGTGGGAAACCAAGACACCCCACCACCACCATAGGGCCACCATACCTCCACCGTAATCTTCTCCCCTTCCTCCTTTCTCTTGTTAATCCTGGCCACTCGCTGCAGGACCTTCACGGCCCTCTCGGCCTTCCCCGAGAGCACCAGCCAACGGGCAGACTCAGCCAACCACCTGCCGTCAGCGAGGGGGAAACTGAGGCACGGAGAGAGCCTCACATGTCCCCATGGCCTTCCCCAAGGGATCCAAGCATCCTACCAGGAGTAGAGGAGGAAGACGAAGAAGGGCAGGGAGACGGTGAGCTGGAGCCAGCGCCAGTGGGGGACAGTGTAGGCCACGCCAGCCAGCAGGATCTGGCCCAGGGTGTAGGCGAAGCCAGTGATGGCCACGGTGATGGCACGGTAGGGTGTGGGGATCCACTCCACCACTGCAAGGGACCATGGGGACACGGCTGACTTGGTGTTCCCCCCTCCATGGCCCTCCTTGTGAATGTGGCCTCCCCATCATGTCCAGATGCATCTGCACCACAGAGGCCCATCCATGGCCATGGTGATGTCCCCATCAGGAGCCATAGGGACGTCTCCATCTGTAGAGAGGGGGATGTCCCCAACCATGGCCGTTGCGGACATCTGCATTCATGGCCATGGCAGTGTCCCTCTCCATGGCCGTGGTGATGTCCACATCCATGGCCATTGGGACATCCCTATCTATGGTCATTGGGTCATTCCCATCCACAGCTATGCTGATTGTCCCCACCCAGAGCCACGTGGCCATCCTCATCACTGTCCCCCGCCATCGTCGTTGAGGACATCCGTATCCATGGCCTTGGCAATGTCCCTCTGCATGGCCACGGTGATGTCCCCACCCATGGCCATTGGGACATCCCTATCCATGGCCATTGGGTTGTCCCATCCACAGCTATGCTGATTGTCCCCACCCGGAACCACGTGGCCATCTTCATCACTGTCCCCAACCATGGTCGTTGGGGACATCCACGTCCATGGCCACAGCAATGTCCCTCTGCATGGCCACGGTGATGTCCCAACCCACGGTCATTGGGACATCCTCATCCACAGCCATTGGGTTGTCCCCATCCGTGGCCATGCTGATTGTCCCCCCCAGGTCCCCGTGGTCATCCTCATCCCTGTCCCCTCACCCAGGCAGGCGATGCTGAGGCCGAAGCCGGAGAGGGCCATGCCACCGGCGAAGCGGAAGACGCAGTAGGATGCGTAGTTGGGGGCAAAGGCCGTGCATGTCCCCATCACCCCCAGCTGCAGGTAGGACCACATCAACATGGCCTTGCGCCCAAACCTGCAACAGGGAGGCACTGGGTGTCACTGGGTGCCACTGGGTGATGGTCTGTCCAATGGCCCATGGGGAAACTGAGGCACAGGGAGGGGTCTTTGCTGCCCTTACCTGTCCGAGAGGCCCCCCAGGACCAGGGCGCCTACCAGGACCCCAGCCATGTAGATGGACTGGGCCATCTGCCGGAGCTGCCGGTAGCTGCAGACGAGGTCCCACTACGGGGATGGAGATGAGGTGAGGACAACATGTCCTCTCCTTCCACCCATCACTCTTTTCTCCTCTCCATCTATCCATCCGTTCCACCACCTCCATCCCACATCGTCCCCATAGCCCCATCTTCCCCACACGGCTCCATCTCCATCCCTTCATCCCCATACAGCTCCACCTCCATCCTCCCCACCCTATATGACTCTACCTCCATCCTCCCATCTCCATACGGCTCCATCTCCATTCTCCCAACGCCATATAACTTTACCTCCACCCCTCCATCTCCATTGGGTTCCATCCCTCCATCCCTGCCCCCCGCCCCCACCTTGGAGATGCTGGTGGCCACTGTGGTCATCTTCCCACCCTCCATCCTCCACCCCTCCCCACCTCACCCTCCCCTGTCCCCATGTCCCTGTCCCCACCTCGGTGACGATGGTGGCCACGTAGATGCTGCGGTCGTAGTCCCAGCCATCGTGGCAGGGCTCGGTGGGCCGGGGACCGGTGCTGCCGTTGGCAGGGGACGAGGCCACGTAGCGCCGGCAGGACCCCAGGGTGGCATCGGGTGGCCCCAGGGTGCCATTGGACCACCCCAGGGTAGCACCAGCAGGCCCCAGGGTGCCATTGGAGGACCACAAGGTGGCATCAGGCTGGACATGGGTGCCATCGGGAGACCCCGGTGTGCCATCAAATGTGACATGGGTGGCACCAGGGATGTGGGTGCCATCGGGGGACCCCAAGTTGCCATCAGGGGACCCCAAGGTGCCATCAGGAGACCTCAGGATGGTGTTGGAGGGCCTCAAGGTGCCATCAGAGGCCGCTGAGGTGCCATCAGGGGTGGCTCCGGGTGGCCCTGGGGTGGCACTGGAGACACTTGGGGTGGCACCAGGACCGGGGGTGACACCGGGACCGGGGGTGACACCGGGGATGCGGCAGCGGTGGGGGGGGACAGCGGCGGTGAAGTTCTGCAGCAGGTTGTGGCTGGCCATGAGCAGGATGGGCACCGCCAGCAGCGCCGTCTGCAGCACCTGGAAGCGTCCCAGCCCCCCAACCTGCGCCAGCACTGCCCCAAATGGCATCCTGGGGTGCGGGGACACCGTCACCCACGGGGGACACCGTCAGACACAGGGACACCACTGGACACAAGGGCATGGGGAACATCATCACTCATGGGGACACCACCACCCATTGGGACTCTGTCAACCACAGGGACACCATCAGACACAGGGACATGGGGGCACGGGGAATATCATCACTCATGGGGACACCACCACCCATGGGGACACCACCACCCACGGGGACAGCATTGGACACAGGGACACTGCTGGACACCAGGGTATGGGGAACACCATCACCCACAGGGACTCTGTCACTCGTTGGGAAACCATCACCCATGGGGACACCATCACCCCTAGGGACACCGTTGGACACAGGAACACCAGGGCATGGGGACCACCATCACTCATGGGGACACCACCACCCATGGGGACACCGTCACCCATTGGGACAGCCATCCATGGAGACACCATCACCCATGGGGACACCACCCGCTGGGACACTGTCATTCACAGGGATGCCATCACCCACAGGGACACCATCACCCACAGGGACATCATCACCCATGGGGACACCATCATAGGGGACATTGCCACCCACGGGGACATGGGGACATGGGACATGAGTGTTGTGTGGACACGGGTCAGACACTAGCAGGAACACTGAGATGGGGACACCAGGATGGGGGACAGCGGACACAGGGATGGGGACAAAGATGTGGGGACGGGGACATGGGGCAAACACAGGACCATGGTGGCATGGGTCAGACATGGGGAGGGGACTCGGGGCAGGCACAAGGACAGGGACTGCAGGGACACAGCGTGGGGACATGGTGACCACCAAGGACACAGATCAGATGGGGACGGTGTCACCACTTGCGTCACACGTCCCCAACCCCTCCTGATGTCCCCATTCCCTCCCAGCGTGTCCCTGTCCCTGCTCCACCTCAGTGCGGCTCCCTGGGGACGGGGACATCCGGCCAGCTGTGACTCCCGTGTCCCCAAGGTGAAGGGTCCCTTCTCTGATGTCCCCAGCACGTCCTGGTCCCGTGTCCCCTGCTCCCCAGGGCACCCCATGTCCCCTCTCCAACGTCCCCATCCCCTCATTGTCCCAAACCCGTCCTCATGTACCCTTTTCTGGTGTCCCCAATGTCCCCTGGTCCCCAACCCCTCCTCGATGTCCCCAACCCTTTGATGTCCACCTTGTGTCACCAGCACATCCCATATCCCCTCCGTGATGTCCCCAACCTGACCCGCTCCCTGGTCCCCCCTCAATGTCCCCTACTTGTCCTCACATGCTAGTCCAATGCCGCCATCCCCTCCCTGATGTCCCCAACCTGTCCCACATCCCCACCATGCTCCTCCTCAATGTCCCCTCCGTAACATCTCCAACCTGTCCCACTCTCTGCTCCACGATGTCCTCGTCCCACATCCCCTTTGCGATGTCCCCAACCTCTCCTGGTGGCCCCAACCCATCCCACATCCCCACCGTGCCCCTCAGGGGCCCCAAATATCCCAGTCACCTCTCTGATGTCCCCAACCCATCCCACGTCCCCTCTGTGATGTCCCCAACCCCTCTCTGATGTCCCCAACCCATCCCAGGTCCCCTCTGCGATGTCCCCAACCTGTCCCAATGTCTCTAACCCATCCCATGACCCCACCACGCCCCTCAACGTCCCCAACCTGTCTCCCTGTCCCCTCCGCGATGTCCCCAACCCATCCCACGTCCCCTCCGCGATGTCCCCAACCTGTCCCCACGCCCCCAGTCCATCCCACGTCCCTACCGTGCCCCTCAGGGTTCCCACCCCGTCCCACTGCCGCTGTCGGTACCTGGCCTCCTTGGGGTGACGTCCCCGTCCCCAGGGTCCCCCCAGCCGCTGGCCCCGTTATATAAGGCGAAAAGCGGCTCTTTTGGTTAAAGTGTCACCGGGATTAGGCCAAGGGGGGGGCGGGGGGGAGGAGGCGGATTCCAGCACCGCAGGCGCCCGGACGCCTGGGGCCACCGGACGCCTGGGTCCCCCCGCCCGCCGGCCCTACACGCGCCTGGAGGGGGCCTATAGAGCCCCTATAGGGTAGGACCCCTATAGATCAACCCCCACCCCCTTAGGACCCCCCCGACCCATTTGTTGGCCCCGCTATAGACCCCAAGCAACCCCTACATGACCCCAATACTGTCTATAGGGACTCTATAGGTCCCTAGAGACTCCCCCAGGCCCCTGTGGACGCCTATAGCGGCCCATTAGCCTTCTACAGATCCCCCACAGCCCCTCCAAAACTTCCTGTGGGACCCTATAGGCTGCCTATAACTCCCTATCGAGCCCCTCCAAGATGCCGTGCAGGTCTCTATACATGTCTTACAGATATCTATAGATCCCTTATGTGCTTCTATAGACCCTTACAACCTCCTGTGGACTCTTATAAACTCCTACACATCCTGTAGATTCCCTATAGTACCCTATAAACCCTTACAAACCCATATAGCCCCCTCGTATCCCCTATGGGCCCCCTACAGCATCCTGTAGGTCCCCTGCAGCCCTATAAACCCACTTATAGGTCCCTAAAATGCCCCTACGAGCTCCTATAGGCCCCTATAGACCACCTACGGACTTCTATAAGCTGCTATAAACCCCCTTACGGGCTCCTATAGATGGCTATACCTCCTAGGAAACCCTATAGTCCCTATAAACCCTCCTAAAAGCTCCTACAGGTCCCTGTAGACTCCCCTATGGGCTCCTTTAAATCCCTATAACCCCCCCAATAGACTTCTATAGATCCTAAAGTCCTCCTAGAGGCTCCTATAGGCGCCTATAGAACGCTTGGCTGGTCCCATAGGGTCTCTGCTGTCCTCTAGTGGTCGAGAAGGGAACCAAGTACCCAGGACCGGGGGGGACCCAGGCGTCTGGGGGGGGCCCAGGCGTCGGGGGGGGGGGGGCCCAGGCGTCGGGGGGGGACCCAGGCGTCGCGGGGGGGGCCCAGGCGTCGGGGGGGGGGGGGGGACACCCAGGCATACGGAAACGGGAACTTTATTGAGCCGATACAAAACCCCCCGACTCGTTAAAAGCCGCCAAAGGGCCCCAAAACCACCACCACCACCCCCCCCCTCCCCAAAAAGGGGACCCAGGCATCCGGGAGGGGGGACCCAGGCACCCAGGCTGAGCCCCACCCCCCTCCCGCCTGAGAACGGTCACAACTCATTACACCAGTGCCCTCAACCCGGCGCGGGGCGGGGGGGGGGGGCTCCCAGTGCTCCCAGTACCGCCCCCCAGCCCCCAACTGGTCCGAGGCCCATGCTCCCAGTAAGACCATACTGGGACGTGGCACCTGGCCTCGAAATGGGTTGAAATCCTGGGAAAACGGGCAAAAACCAAGGGGCGGGGGGCACTAGGAATCGTAGTCTTCATCCTCCTCCTCCTCGGGGGCGCGGGGGGGGCCGGGGGCTGGGGGGAGCCCCCCTGGGAGCCCCCCCGGGAGCGCAGGGGGTCCCAGCGGCGCGAAGGGCACCCCGGGGCTGCGGGAGAGGGGTCGGTGGATCCAGGCGTCCAGGGGGGTCCTGCTTCACCCCCCCCCAAACGATCCAGGCATCCAGGGGGGTCCCGCTTCACCCCCCCTCAAGCCCCCACACCCAGGCATCCTGGGGCACCCCCCCCCCCCCCCCAAAAAAGGGACCCAGGCATCCCAGGGGGGCTACACCCAACTCCTCCCCCTCCCCCCCAAAAGACCCAGGTTTTGGGGTGTCCTCACCCTACCCCCCCCACAAGGGACCGAGGCGTCTGGGTGTGCCCCCCTTCCGCCCCAAAAAAGGGACCCAGCGTCCGGGTGTGCCCCCCCACACTCGAAGGGACCCAGGTGTCTGCATGTGCCCCCCCCCAAAAAGGGATCCAGGCATCCCAGTGTGCCCCCTCCCCCCCCAAAAAAAGGACCCAGGTGTCCGGGCGGGTACCTGGTGAAGTTGAGGGGGGGTCGGGGTGGGGGGGGCTGCGGCGTCTCTTCCTCCCCGTCGCTGTCACTGTCCTCAGAGTCCTCCTTGGGGGGAGGATGGGGGGGGGACACGACACGATGACAGCAAGGGCACTCAGGCATCTGGGCACCCCCCCATATCTCCAAGGGGACCCCAATTCCACCCCCCAGGGGACCCAGGTGTCCAGGTACCCCCCCACCCCCATCCCCAGGGCACCCAGGCATCTGGGTGCTCCCCCTACCTCCAAGGGGCCCCCCCAAACCCTCCAGGGACCCCCCACCCTCAAGGAACCCAGGCATCTGGGCCCAAACCATGGGACCCAGACATCTGGGTACCCCCCCACCTCCAAGGGGAGCCCCCCCACACACACACAGGGGACCCAGGTGTCCGGGCACTGCCCCCCGCCCAGGGGACCCAGGCATTCGGGCACCCCCCCACCTCCAAGGGGACCCCTCCCACCCCCACCCCCACCCCCAGGGGACCCAGGCGTCTGGGTGCTGCCCCCCCCACCTCCTGTTCCGAGTCCGTCCCAGACTGTTTGGGGTCCTTCCCCTTTGCCCCGGGACCCCCATTCTTCCGGCCGGCACCTGGGCGACGACCCCTGTAACAGACCCCACCCCCCGTCAGGGACCCAGGTGTCCGGGGGACCCCCCAGAACCCCCCGCACCCCCCATTCCCAGGGGATCCAGGCATCCGGGTGACGCCCCCACCCTGCATCCCTGCAGCACCCACATCAGGACCCCAGGTGTCAAAGGGGGACCCAGGCATTCGGGGAGGGGACCCGGGTGTCTGCGGGACCCCCACCCCCCACCCCAGACCCTGCCCCCTGTTCCCTGAGGACCCAGGCATCCAGGGGTCACCCCCTCCCGTATCCCTGTGGCACCCACATCGGGACCTCAGGTGCTGGGGGGGACCCAGGTATGCGGGGGGGGGGGGGACCCAGGCATCCAGCCCACCTTCGGGGTCCCCGCTCGCCCTCGCCGTGGGGCTCCTCGCCCTCCCCCTGCATGTCGGGCACCGCCGCCACCAGATCCTTCAAGAAGTCGAATTGCTGTTCCAGCTCGATGCACTGCTTCCTGGAAAAGGGTGGGGCCTCAGAAGGCCACGCCCATGTGCCACACCCATCCACAAGCCCCACCCTTCAGTGCTAAGTCCCACCCCTAGCACCAATTTCTTCCATGAGTCTTTGGGGAGAGCGAGTAAACTGAGGCAGGGAGTGCAAGGGGGATCCAGGTGTCCGGGGGACCCTCGCCCACCCCCAAAGGTGACCCAGGTGTCTGGGGGACCCTTCCCCAACCCCCTGAAGGGGACCCAGGCATTCGGGGGACCCTCACCACCCCCAAAGGGGACCCAGGCGCCTCGGGGGGGGTCACTCACAGGTGGGAGGTGGTCATGGTCTTGGCGTTACGGGACTGGGTCACGTGACAGGCCTTCCGCAGCAGCGACTCCAGGAAAAGCTCCAGCGCCCGGGCTGCGCTGCTAAGGACCCCCACGGACCCAGGCGTCCGGGCCCCGCCCCCACCCCTCCCCAAACCCCGGGGGACCCAAGTATCTGGGCCCCCTTCCCCAACATCTGGGGCACCCCACCGCCCCATACACCGTGGGACCCAGGGCTACCCAATGGCCAGGGGGAGCCCAAGTGGCCAAGGAGGGACCCAGGCATCCAGGGTGGGGGGGACCCTGGGGGGTCCCAGGCGTCCGGGAGGATACAGATGATGACGGGGACGGCGGCCGCCACCTTCCCGATCTCCTCGTCCGTCTGCATGATCTTCTTGATCCGCGCCTGCAGGGAAGAGGGAAACTGAGGCACGGCCATGCCCCCGAGAAGCCACGCCCCCGCACAGAACACGCCCCCAGCCCCAATCAGAGGCCACGCCCCCCAACTCCCTTCTCTCACCTGGGCTTGGAAAAGAGGAAAGGGGATAAACCCTCCCCCCTGCACAGACCACGCCCACTCCAGCAAGCCACGCCCCATCCAAGACCATGCCCTTCAAGCCCCACCCCCTGCCCGAGACCACACCCCCAGCTCCATCCTGTCACCTGCACCTGGAAAGGAGAAAGAGCCCCGCCCCCTGCACACAGGCCCCACCCACTCCATCACACCCCGCCCCGAGGCCACACACGTCAAGCTCCGCCCCCCTCCGAGGCCACACCCCCCCAGCTCCATCCCCTCACCTGGGCCCAGAAAGGAGGAAGGGGGGTGAGACCCCGCCCCATGCACACAGACCCCGCCCACTCACACAAGCCCCGCCCCTTCCCCGAGACCACGCCCCGGTGGGGATGACCCCTGTGCACGGCGAGACCCCACCCCATCCCTCTCAGAACCCCCTCAGGCTCCACCTCAAGGAAGCCCCGCCCCGCCCCAAGCCCCGCCCCTCCCAAGCACCACAGGGAACGCCCACCCCTCCCCGTTGCCATGGTGCTGGCAGCCCCCCCGGGCCCGGCCCTCTCCGCTGACCGGCGGGAACCGCGCGTTGTATTTCTTCTTCTTGCTCGGCATCGCCTCGACCCTGCTGGATCCCGCTCGGGCCCGGCCCCAGCCCCGCTGGGCCGCTCCCGGCCGCTCCCGCCGCCGCCGCCGCCTCCCGGCGCCCGCCCCGGTCCCGCTCCGCTCCGCCGCGGCCTGCCGCCCGCCCCGCCCCTTCCGGGACGAAGCCCCGCCTCTTCCGGCAGGCGCTCCGCCCCGGCCGCACGGCTCTCAGTACCGCCCCTTCGGTCTTCCCCGGCTCCGCCTCCTGCCGAGCCACACCTCCCCTACCCAGACCCCGCCTCCCCCGCGCCGGCCACGCCTCCCCGCCTCTCTTTCGTCCAGACCCCGCCTCCCGGCGTTGGGCACGCCCCCCGCGCTGTCAATCAAAGGGCGGTCTGGCCTTGGAACGTTTATTGGGGTGACCCCCAGCGGGGTGGGGGAGGGGCGGGGCTTCCCCCCCCCAAGGCACTTTAGTTCCGGGGGGCGGGGTTAATGCTGCCGCGGGGGGGGGGGGGGGGGCAGCCGTGCTCCCATTGGCTGCAGTGCCCCGGAGGGGCGGGATGAAGTGGTAGTGGCCAATAGGAAAGCGGGGCGGGGGGAGCCCCGGCGACTCCCAGTGACATCCCCCCCCCCCCCCCCCCAAGTATCCTCCCAGTAGCTCCCAGTTGCAGTCCCATGGTCCCCAGTAGCTCCCAGTTGCCTCCCAGTAGCTCCCACTGGTCCCTCGGGACACTCCCAGTGCTCCCAGTTGCCCCCAGTAACCTCCCAGTAACCCCAGTCCGGTCCTCCTTAGGACTCCCCATCAGCTTCCAGTGACCCCCAGTAGCCATTCAGTTGCCTCCCAGCAACTCCCAGTTGCATCCCAGTAGCTCCTTGGGACTGCTCCACTCCACCTAAAACTCTCCCAGTGACTCCTAGCAGCACCCCCAGTTGCCCCCAGAACCCTCCCAGTAGCGCCCCAGTAGCCTCCCAGCTCCCCCTAGAAGCCTCCCAGTAGGCCCCCAGTCCCCCCTAGAAGCCTCCCAGTGACTCCCAGTACTTCCTAAAAGCCTCCCACTGACTCCCAGTAGCCCCTAAAAGCCTCCCAGTAGCCCCCCAACCCCCCCAGTGCCCCTAAAAGCCTCCCAGTAGCGCCCCAGTAGCCCCCCAGCTCCCCCTAGAAGCCTCCCAGTAGCCTCCCAGTCCCCCCTAGAAGCCTCCCAGTGACTCCAGTAACCCCCCCAGTCCCCCCCAGTTAGGAGGAGGGGAACTGGCTGAGGAAGGTGCTGAAGTCCAGGTCCCCCAGGGAAGGCAGCGAGTCCTCGGGGGGGGCCCCCCCCGCCAAATCGGGTGTCCCCCCCAAATCAGGACCCCCCCCCAACTGCGGCCCCCCCCCAATTTCGGGGCCCCCCCCCGGGGGCTGACTCTGCACCAGCCGAGCGATAGCTTCGGGGTACGACATCAGCATGGAGGGGGCCGCAAAATCTTGGGGGGCCCCCCCAAAATCAGAAGCCCCCCCTCCAAAATCAGGCGGGGGCTCCCCAAAAGCTGGGGGGGGGTCGGGGGGGCCCAACAAGCGCTGGACGTCGGCGGCATTGATGGTATCGAGGGGGGAGAAAGGGGGGTCCCCCAGGAGTGCCCCTAAATCCAAAGGGGGGGCTCCCCCCGCCCCGCTGCCCCCCCCTCCTGGGGGGGGCCCCTCTTCGAACTGCAGCTGCAGCAGGGCCTCGGCCAGGGGCTCCGGTTCGGGGGCGGGGGCCCCCAAAAGCCCCCCCGGGCCCCCAAAAGAGAAGGGGAGGCCTGAGGGCAGAGCTGAGGGGAGAAGGGAAGAGGGGGGGCTCGACTCCGCTATTGCCCCCCCAGCCCCCCAATTTGTCCCCCACCCCCCTTTTGCCCCCCCAATTTGTCCCCGCTTTGCCCCCCAAGCCCCATTTCCCCCACCCCCCTTTTGCCCCCCACCCGCTTTCTGCCCCTTATTTGCCCCCCACCCCCCTATCTGCCCCCCCCAATTTAGCCCCCCCTTGCACCTCACCCCCATTTGTCCCCCCCATTTACCCCCACCCCCCATTTGCCCCTCCTCATTTGCCCCCCCCCATGCCCCCCTGCAGGCTCACCCATGCTGGGGGGGGGCTGGGGGGCCGGCGTGGGCCGCGAGGGCACGGCAATGCGCCGGGGAGGCCGGGTCTCGGGGGGCACCGGGCCTGGAGGGGGGAATGGGGGGACACTGTCAGGGACCCCAATATCCCCCAGGGACCCCACTACTCCCCCCAGACCCCATATACCCCCCCCCCAAGACACCAAATACCCCCCTGTGTACCTCAAATATCCCCCTGGGCACCCCTAATCTCCCCCCTTGGGGATCCCCAATCTCCCCTTTTGGGGACCCCAAATGCTCCCCAGGGACCCCCAATACCCCCCCCAAGGACACCCCCCCCCCCCCCAGGGACTGCACGTACCCCACTGGGACCCCCAATACACCCCTGCAACCCCCAATACCCCCCCCGGGGACCCCAATACCCCCCCTTAGGGAGCCCCAGAACCCCAGTACCCGCCTAGGGAACCCCAAATGCCCCCCAGGACCCCCCAGTACTGCCCTAAACCTCCCCAGGGACCCCAATACCCCCCCCCAGGGACCCCTCAGGGCCCCCACTCCCCTCTGGGACCCCCAATACCTCCCCAATACACCCCAGGAACCCTCCCCAGGGCCCCCAATACCCCCCCGGGGACCAACCCTGTGACCGCAAATACTCCCCTGGGACCCCCATTACCCCCCCAGGGATGTCCCCAGGGCCCCCAATACCCCCTCAGGACCCCCAATCCCCCCTGGGCCCCCCCAGTCCCCCCCGATCCCGCACCGGGCAGGGGGCTGCGCTGGACGAAGGAGCGGAAGGTCTCGCGGGTGCGCTTGCGCTTCTCCTCGATGCACTGCAGGTCCCCTGCACCGATCACACCAGTTACCTCCCAGTAACCTCTGGTTCCCTCCTAGTCACCTCCCAGGAAGACCCAGTTACCTCCCAGTAACACCCAGTAAGCCTCCCGTCACCTTCCAGTCACCTCCAGTCACTTCCAGTCACTTCAGTTACCTCCCAGTCACCTCCCAGTCGTCCCCAGTGACCTCCCAGTAACCTCCCCAACAACCCCCAGTCACACTAGTGACCCCAGGGACCCAGGAGGACCCCAAGGTACCAGAAGGGACCCAGGAGTGCCCCCAGGGTGACAATAAAGACCCAGGAGTGACCACAGGGACCCAGGCATGCCCCAGAGGGACCCAGGGGTGCCCCAGAGGGACCCAGGGGTGCCCCCAGGGTGACAAAAGGGACCCAGGAGTGGCCCAAGGGTCCCAAAAGTGCCCCCCACGATGCCCCAAAGGGACCCAGGAGTGCTCTAAGAGCACGCAAAGTACCACCAGGGTGACAAAAAGGACCCAGGCATACCCCCAGGGTGACAAAAGGGACCCAGGAGTAGCCCAAGGATCCCAGAAGTGCCCCCCACGATGCCCAAAAGCGACCCAGGCGTACCCCCAGGGTGACAAAAGGGGCCCAGGCATGCCCCTGGGGACCCAGATGTGCCCCCCAAGGAACCCAGGAGTGCCCCAAGGGGACCCAGGAGCGGCCCCAGGACAACCACAGGGACCCAGGCGTGCGCCCAGGGTGACAAAAGGGACCCAGGAGTGCCCCAAGAGAATGCAAAAGTACCGCCAGGGTGACAAAAAGGACCCAGGGGTGCCCCAAGGGACCCAGGGGTGCCCCCAGGCTGACAAAAGGGACCCAGGAGTGGCCCAAGGGTCCCAAAAGTGCCCCCCACGATGCCCCAAAGGGACCCAGGAGTGGCCCAAGGGTGACAAAAGGGACCCAGGAGTGCCCCAAGAGGACGCAAAAGTACTGCCGGGGTGACAAAAAGGACCCAGGGGTGCCCCAAGGGACCCAGGATTGTCCCCAGGACAACCACAGGGACCCAGGCGTGCCCCCAGGGTGACAAAAGGGACCCAGGCATGCCCCCAGGGACCCAGGAGTGCCCCCAGGGGACCTAGGCTTGCCCCAAGGGACCCAGGCATGCCCCCAGGGTGACAAAACGGACACAGGAGTGCCCTAAGAGGACACAAGGGTGACAAAAGGGACCCAGGCATGCCCCCGGGGACCCAGATGTGCCCCCAAGGGACCCAGGAGTGCCCCAAAGGGACCCAGGAGTGTCCCCAGGACAACCACAGGGACCCAGGCATGCCCCCAGGGTGACAAAAGGGACCCAGGAGTGCCCCAAGAGGACGCAAGGGTGACAAAAGGGAGCCAGATGTGCCCCCAGGGGACCCAGGAGTGTCCCCAGGACAATCATAGGGACCCAGGCGTGCCCCCAGGGTGACAAAAGGGACCCAGGAGTGCCCCAAGAGGACACAAGGGTGACAAAAGGGACCCAGATGTGACCCCAGGGGACCCAGGAGTGCCCCCAGGACAACCACAGGGACCCAGGCGTGCCCCCAGGGTGACAAAAGGGACCCAGGAGTGCCCCAAGAGGACGCAAGGGTGACAAAAGGGAGCCAGATGTGCCCCCAGGGGACCCAGGAGTGCCCCAAGAAGACCCAGGAGTGCCCCCAGGACAACCACAGGGACCCAGGCGTGCACCCAGGGTGACAAAAGGGACCCAGGAGTGCCCCAAGAGGACGCAAGGGTGACAAAAGGGACCCAGATGTGCCCCCAGGGGACCCAGGATTGCCCCAAGAAGACCCAGGAGTGGCCCCAGGACAACCACAGGGACCCAGGCGTGCGCCCAGGGTGACAAAAGGGACCCAGGAGCGTGCGTCCCCCCGCCGGGGCGGTACCGTGGTGGGGCAGGTAGCGGAAGTCCATGGGCTCGCTGCGCTCGCGGTCAGAGGGGCGCTGGAGCTGCATGTGGACGGTGACGGGCTGCCGCAAGGCCGGCTCCCGGTAGGGCGGCGTGCGGAAGACGATGGCGACCTGGCGGTGAACGTCGGCCTGCGCGAAGGAGCCCTTCGCCTCCCAGCCCTCCGCCGAGAAACGCACCTCGATGTCCTCTGCGGGTGGCCAAGGGTTAACGGCGGGGGACGGGGACAAGACGGGACACCCCCTGGGGGGACCCAGGCATCGGGGGGGGGGGGAGGCAGCTGGGGGGACCCAGGTTTTTGGTGGGGGGACCCAGGTGTCCAGGGGGGACCCAATTGTCCAGGGGGGGATCTAGGCATCGGGGCGGGGGGGGGACACACGACCCAGACATCCGGGGGGGACCCAGGCACCTGGGGGGGACCCAGGTGTTCGGGGGGGACCCAGGCATCCGGGGGGGGGTGACACCCAGGTATCTGGGGGGACCCAGGTGTCCAGGGGGACCCAGGTATGTGGGGGGACCCAATTGTGAAGGGGGGGATAGAGGCATCTGGGGGGGGGGGTGGGGACCGAGGCATCCGGAGGGGACCCAGGTGTTCGGGGGGGGGGGGGGGGTGACACCCAGGTGTCTGGTGGGGACCCATGTGGCTGGGGGGGGGACCCGGGTGTTTGGGGGGGCTCAGACATTTGGGGGACCCAGGCATCTGGGGGGGACCCAGGTGTTCAGGGGGGGACCGAGGCATCTAGGGGGGACCCAGGAGCTTGGGGGGGACCCAGGTGACCCGGGGGGACCCAGGGGTTTGGTGGGGCACCCAGGTGACCCGGGGGGGACCCAGGCATCCAGGGGGACACCCAGGCGTTCGAGGGGGACCCAGGACTCGGGGGGGGGGGGCGCCCAGGTGTCCAGGGGGAACCAAGGCATTTGTGGGGGGGTCCCAGGTATGTGGAGCGGGGGACACCCAGGTGTCTGGAGGGGTCCTGGGGGGGACCCAGGCATCTGGGGGGGGGACGACACCCAGGTGTCTGGGGGGGTCCCCGTCGTGCCCTGACCTTTCTGGACCTTGTCGCAGAGCAGGAAGATCTCGTCCCCCCCCCGGCAGCTCCCCGAGTTCCGGTTCACCCGGCAGATCCGCAGCTCGGCCGTGCTGGGGGCTCCTGGGGACACGGGGGGGGGGGGGGTGTCACATGGGGTGACATAGGGTGGCACAAGGCCGCGTGGGGTGCCGCAGGGTCACGCAGGGTGGCACGAGGTCATGTGGGGTCACAGGGGGTTATATAGAGACACGTGGGGTGAGACGAGGTCACGCAGGGCCACACAGGGTGACACGGGGTGGCGCAGGGTGACATAGGGTGACAGGGGGTCACACGGGGTGGCACAAGGTCAGGTGGGGTCACGGGGGGTTACGGAGAGTCACATGGGGTGACATGGGGTCACGCAGGGCCACACAGGGTGACACGGGGCGGCACAGGGTGACAGGGGGTCACGCAGGATGGCATGGCGTGGCACAAGGTCGTGTGGGGTCACAGGGGGTCACATAGGGCCACACGGGGTGACACGGGGGTGACAGTCCCAGGCCCCGCCCGTATCAGGCGTGTTGGGGACGGCACCGCCAGCCCTGGCCTCACACATGTGCAGGACACGTGACTGCCCGGCCTGTCACGTGATTGCCCGGCATGTCACATGCCTACACGGCATGTCACGTGACCGCCATACATGCCACACGACTGCGTCACGGGGCGTCGCGTGAACACGCGCCATGCCACATGACCGCACGGCATCACGTGATTGCCTGGCGCGGCACGTGCATGGCGCGTCACGTGACCGGCACGTCACACGTCAACGCAGCGCGTCCCATGATCGCGTGGCACGTCACGCCGACACGCGGCATATCACGGGGCCACGTGCCGTGTCACGTAGTTGACGTGTTCCGTGACAGCCCGGCACGTCACGTGATTGCTTGGCGTGTCACGTGACTTCACGCTGTGTCACGTGACTTCACGCTGTGTCACGTGTCACGTGTCACGCCAAGCAATCGCGTGTGCACGGTGCTGTGCACGGTGTCACGGCGTGCGTGGTGTGGGGGTCGGGGGGCCTGGGGGGTTTTGGGGGGGGCTACGGGGGGGGGGGGGTCGAGGGGGATCTGGGAGGGGCTACAGGGGGTCTGGGGGTGCCTGGGGGGGGCTATGGGGGGATCTGGGGAGTCAAGGGGGCTGCAGGGGGATCTATGGGGGTCTGGGGGGGGGGGCCTCAAGTGATGCTATGGGGGTCTGGGGGTCTAGGGGGGCCTGGGGAGGTTCTGGGGGTGTTGGGGGGCTCCGGGAGGGACTCACGGTTGTCGTAGATGGGCTGGGAGAGGACGGGGGGCAGGGGGTACAGCCCCCCGGGGCCCCGCACCCACACCTGGAAGCAGAGCCGCACCGCGCTCAGGTCGTACTCGCCCCCGCGCTGCTCCGCCGGCACTGCCCGGGCACACCGTCAGCACCCGCCCCGGTGCGCCCAGTAACCACCAGTAACAACCAGTAACACCCCCAGCACCCCCCCGCCAGTGCTCCCAGTAACCCCCCCAATCCCCTCCAGTAACCCCCAATGCTTTCCAGTAAGAACCCCGGCACCCCCAGTAACCTCCCCGGCACACCCAGTAACCCCCCAGCATCCTCTGGTGCTCCCAGTAACCCCCCCAATATCACCCACATCATCTCCCAGCAACCCCCAGTCCCTCCCAGTAACCCCCAGCACCTCCCTGTGCCCCTCCAGCCCCTCCCAGTAACTCCCACAGCGCCTCCCAATGCCTCCCAGTAACCCCCAGACCCCTCTAGTGCCTCCCAGTAACCCCCAGCCCCTACCAGTAGTCCACACGGCACCTCCCAGTAACTCCCAGTAGCTCCCAGTAAACCCCCCAGTCCCTCCCAATAGCCTCCACAGCACCTCCCAGTAACCCCCAATCCCACCCAGTAGCCCCCAGCCCCCCTCCCAGTTACCCCCAGTCCCTCTCCCAGTCCCTCCCAGTGCTCCCAGTACCATTGAAAGGGTTGTTATTGGTGCGGATCCGCTCAGCCACAGCCGCTTCCAGCTCCCGTTTTTTCACGCACTGAATCCCTAAATTCTGGAAACTGGCCCCAAAATGGGGGGGGGTGTGTGTCAGCCTGCATGCCTGGGTTCCCCCCGCCCCCCGGACGTCTGGGCATCCCGGGGGCAACGCCCAGGCATCTGGGGGGGTGGGCACCCTCTGTATTTGGGGAACCCAGGCATCCAGGGGGGACCCAGACATCTGGGTGGGGCACCCCAAATATTTGGGGGACCCAGACATCCCGGGGGGGGGAGGGAACCCAGGTGTCTGGGGCAGGGGGAGAGGGCACCCAGGTATCCAAGAGGGGCACCCCATATATTTTGGGGACCCTGGCATCCAGGGTGGGACCCAGGTGTTCAGGGGGAGACCCAGGCGTTCAGTGGGGGCACCCCATATATTTGGGGGACCCAGGTATCTGGGGGGAAGGACACAGGCATCGGGGGGGAAGGACACAGGCATCGGGGGGGACACCCTATATATTGGGGGGACCCAGGTGTCCAGGGTAGGATCCAGGCATCCAGGAGTGGGGGGGACCCCATATATTTGGGGGATGCAGGCATTTGGGGGGAGACACCATATATTGGGGGGACCCAGGCATCCGGGAAGGAGGAACCCCATATATTTGGGGGATGCAGGCATCTGGAGGGGGGGACTCCATGTACTGGGGGGACCCAGACATCCGGGAGGGGGGAGACCCCATATATTGGGGGATGCAGGCATCCAGGGGGGGACCCAGGCATCTGGGAGGGGAGGACCCCATATACTGGGGGGACCCCGGCATCCAGGAGGGGGGGGACCCCATATACTGGGGGGACCCCGGCATCCGGGGGGGAGACCCAGGCATCTGGGAGGGGGGGACCCCATATATTTGGGGGACCCAGGCATCCAGGGGGGAGACCCAGGCATCCGGGAGGGGGGAAACCCCATATATTGGGGGGACCCAGGCATCCGGGGGGGGACACCCCATATATTGGGGGGACGCAGGCGTCCTGCCCTCCCCACCTGTGGACGTTGCGCTCGGGGGGCAGCTCGGCCTCGTAGTAGCCATCCCGGCAGTCCTTGCCCACCAGCTCGTGGGGGTGGGGGCGGTGGGGGGGCTCCTTCGTCACCAGCGACACCCGCACCCGCCCGGGGCCCCGGTAGTTGTTCACCTGGAACAGAGACAGCATACTGGTTTATACTGGGAGGCTCACGCGGATGGTGGGGTGGGTCTCGGTGGGGTGGGTCTCGGTGGGGTGGGTGGTGTGCTTCCCCGGGGGTGGGGGGGGCCCTGATAGGGGTCAGAAGGGTTCCTGGGCAGGCACCAGTGCATACTGGTTTATACTGGTTTATAGCGGGACACTGAAATGGATGGGAGGGTGGGTTTTGGTGAGGTGGGTGCTGTGGTCACCGGAGATGGGGGCACTGGGGGGGCCCTGGAGGGGTTGAGGGGGGGTTCCCATTGCATACTGCCTTATACTGGTTTATGCTGGTTCATACTGGTTGATACTGGGAAACTCACGCGGATTGGGGGGGGGGGGGTCTTGGTGGCGTCGGCGCTGTGCTCCCCAGGGATAGGGACACCGTGGGGGGCCCTGGGAGGGGTCAGGAGGGGTCCCTAGGCAGGTACCGGTGTGTCCTGGCCTATACTGGTTTATATTGTTTTATACTGGTTTATACTGGGAGACTCACGCGGATGGTGGGGTGGGTCTTGGTGGTGTCGGTGCTGTGCTCGCCGGGGATGCTGCCGGCCGAGCGCCCCTCGCACTTGTAGCGGAAGCGCATCCCCCGCGGCTTCGGCTGCTCCAGGATCTCCACGAAGGGGGCGGCCCCCCTCGCCTCCGCTGGGGGACCCAGGCGGCCGGGTGAGCCCCCCAATAGGGGACCCCCCCCCCCCGGTGTCCGGGTCACCCCCCCCAACAAGGGCCCCAGGCACCCGGGTCACCCCCCCCACAAGGGCCCCAGGCACCCGGGTTCCCCCCGCTCCCCCCAACCACCCCCCCCACCCCAGACCCAAGCAGGAAAATGGAGGGGGGGGGGGGGGTCCCGGACTCCTGGGTTTCCTGGGGGTCCCCCCCCCCCCGAACTCCTGGGTCCCCCCACTCACCCTGCGCACCCCAGCCCTGCTGCAGGAGGAAGGACAGAAGATCCGGGGGGGTCACTGGGGTGAAAAAGAGGGGGAGGGGGATCACGTTGGGAGGGGGTCACATTAGGGGGGGTGCCCCCAAACCCCTTGAGCCTTTATTAGGAGCCCCTCCCCCCCCTTTTAGCGCGCCCCTTTCCTCCTTAAAGCGCCCTCGCTCCCGTGTTAATCCTGGAACCTACTGACGGTCCCTGCCGTCTTTGACGTCACAGGGGGAGGAAAAAGGGGGGGACCCCGCAAAATAAGGGGGGAGACACTCACCGTCCTCCATGGCGGGAGGGATGGGGGGGGGACACCAGGGGGGTCCCGGGGACACCGGGGCGGGGGGGGGGGGAGGCGACACGATCGCGCCGCCGCTTGCGGAAGCGCCGCCACCCCACGTGACCGCGGCTGCCGGGAAGGCCCCGCCCCTTTCTTTTGCATACGCTGGAGGGAGGCGGGACCCGCGGGGGAGCCGGAAGGGGCGGGGCGAATCCCGGAAGTGGGTCCGGCGGCCCGGAAGCGGAGGCCGGGAGGATGGCGGAGGTGGTGAGTGGGGGGCGGGGAGGGGATAGCGGGGACCCCTCCGGGGTTGTGGGGACCCCCCGGGCCCTCCCGGACTCCCCCCGGCCCCTCCCGGGCTGACGCTCCCCCGCCTTCGCAGGGGGAGGTGTCCGAGGGCTGCCGCCTGCCCGTCCTGCGCCGTAACCAGGACAACGAGGATGAGTGGCGTGAGCGGGGCGGGGACGGGGGCAGGGCTTGGGGGGGGAGGAGCCTGGCGAGGGAAGGGGCGGGGCCTGCGGGGCGGGGCCTGGGTGAAGGGGAGAGAAAGGAGGGGCCTGGGAGAGGGAGGCGGGGCCTGCACACAGGGGCGGAGCTCGGCCGGAGGGGCGCGAGGAAAGGGGGCGTGGCCTACAGGGTGGAGGGCGGCTCGGATGGAAGGGGGGGTGTGTCCTGCCAGGGAGGGGGCGGGGCCTGTGGGCTGGGGCGGGGACTGGGTGGAGGAGAGGGAGGGGCCTGGTGGGGAATGGAAAGTAGGGTGGCTCTGGAGAGGAGGGGCGGGGCCTGGAGACAGGGGGCGTGGTTTGGGGAAGGGAGGGGCGGGGCCTGGAGGGGAGGGGCGGGGCCTGTGGGCAGGGGGTATATGGGGAGTCCCAAGGGGGTATTTTGGGGCGGTATCGGGGGGTTCCCCGGGGGTGTTTTGGGGCAGGGGTGGGGTTTGGGGCACATCCCAGGGGCACAGCCGAGGCTGGGGGGGGTGTCGGGGGTCTCCAGGGTGTTTCATGGGTCCCCGGGGGGGGATGTCCCCAAAAGGGGGGTTGTGACACCCCCCACCCCGTCCCAGCGCTGGCTGAGATCCTGAGCGTGAAGGACATCAGCGGGCGGAAGCTCTTCTACGTCCACTACATCGACTGTGAGTGGGGGGACAGGGATGGGGGGGACACGGGGATAGGGGGGACACAGGCACGGGGGACACCACCCCCATGGTGTCCCCTGGTTTCCCCAAGGGTGGGGTGGGGACACGGAGAGGTTATGTGGGGATGCAGAGGGACTACGGGGGAGCCTGGGGGGGGGCAGCACCCCCCTGTCACCCTGTGTGTTCCCCTCCAGTGTCCCCAAGGGCGGGGTGGGGACACAGAGGGGCTATAGAGGGGGCTATGGAGATGTTATGGGGGGCGCTGAGGGTGCCAGCACCCGCCTTGTCACCCTGTGTCCCCCCGCTTAGTGTCCCCAAGGGCAGGGTAAGGTTAAGAGAAGCTACAGGGCGACATGGAGAAGCTATAGAGGGGACATGGGGGGGCCTGCGGGTGCCAGCACCTCTCCTGTCACCTTGTGTGTCCTGCCCTTGGTGTACCCAAGGGCAGGATAGGGTCACAGGGGCTATGGGGGGGACACAGAGAGGACATGGGGGGGGCTATAGAGATGTTATGGGGGAGGCTGGGGCTGCCAGCACCCCCCCATCACCCCGTGTGTGTCCCCCAGTGTCCTCACATGCAGGACAGGGTCACGGAGGGGCTACAGGGGGACACGGACGGGACATGGAGGGGTTATGGGGGGGCCTGAGGGTGCCAGTGCCCTCCCCCCCAATGTCCCCAGGAGCAGGGCAGGGTCACAGAGAGGCTACAGGAGGACACAGGGGGGTTATGAGGGGTCACAGAGGGGACATGGGGGGTCTTAGGGGTGCCAGCATCCCCCCTGTCACCCCACGTTTCCCATTCGCCCCCACCCCCCTGCCCCGGTGTCCCCCAGAGTGGGGTGGGGACACGAATGGTCTACAGGGGGACACAGAGAGGCTATGGGAGGACATAGAGGGGACAAAGGGGGGGCTATGGAGTGGCATGGTGGTGCCAGCAACCCTTGTCACCTCATGTGTGTCCCCTCTGGTGTCCCCAAGGATGGGGTGAAGACATGGAGGTGCTACAAGGAGACACGGAGAGAACATGGGGGGGCTATGGGGTGACCTGGGGGGTCTTAGGGGGACCTGGGGGTGCCAGCACCCCACCTTGTCACCCCATGTGTGTCCTCCCGGTGTCCCCAGGAGTGGGGTGGGGACACAGAGACGTTACTGGAGGACACAGAGGGGCTATGGGGGGACACAGAGGGGACATGGGAGGGTTCTAGGGGTACCAGCACCCCTTGTCACCCCATGTTCCCCTCTGGTGTCCCTTGGTGTCCCCAAGAGTGGGATGGGGATGTGGAGAGACTATGGGGGGACACAGAGGGGACATGGGGGCAGTCTAGGGGGGCCAGCACCCCCCTGTCACCCCATGTGTCCCCCCCAGTGTCCTCTGGTGTCCCCTGGAGTGGGCTGGGGATGTGGAGGGGCTACAGGGGGACTATGAGGGGACACGAAGGGGACATGGGGGGGTTCTGGGGTGCCAGCACCCCACCACCACCCCATGTGTGTGTCCCAGTGTCCCCTGGTGTCCCCAAGGGTGGGGTGGGGATGTGGAGGAGCTACAGTGGAACACAGAGGGGCTATAAGGGGATGCAGAGGGGCTATGGGGGGGCAATGGGGGTGCCATCGTCACTCCGTGTGTCCCCCCCGTGTCCCCAGTCAACAAGCGGCTGGACGAATGGGTGACCCACGACCGGCTGGACCTGAAGCGGGTGCAGGTGCCGCGGAAGGAGGCCAAGACGCCCACCAAGAACGGGCTGCCCGGCTCCCGGCCAGGCTCCCCCGAGCGTGATCCGGTAAGGGGACAGCTTGGGGACACTGGGGACAGCCTGGGAACATGGTGGGGGGACAGGTCCCAGGGAGAGGAGGTGGGTCTGGGGAGCGATGTTGTAGATGGGGGAGAGAGCTGGGGGGGCACGTGGGGACAAGGGGTGGCCCGGGGGGATGTGCCAGGGACAGGGGACAGACCTGGAGAGACATCAGGGACAGCGTGGGGACAGCGGACAGCTGTGGGGTGTATGAGAACAGGGGACAGCCCTGTGAGGGCACCAGGGACAGGGGACAGCCCCGAGAGGACACCAGGGACAGGGCACAGACTTGGGGGGGCCACCCGGGATAGCATAGGGACAGGGGACAGCCCTGGGGGGACACCAGGGACAGCATGAGGACAAGGGATGGTACTGGGGACACGTACCAGAGACAAAGGATAGCGTGGGGACAGCACAGGGGAGACACCAGGGACAGGGGACAGCCCTGGGGACACACACCAGGGACAGGGGACAGTGTGGGGACAGGAGACAGCCCTGGGGGGACACCAGGGACAGCATGGGGACAGGCGACAGACCTGGTGACACACAGCAGGGACAGGGGACAGCCCTGGTGGGGAGAAATACGAGGGACAAGGGACAGCGTGAGGACAGGGAACAGCCCCAGGGGGACACCAGGGACAGCATGGGGACGGGACAGCCCTGGGGGGACGCCAGGGACAGTGTGGGGACAGGGGACAGTGTAAGGACAAGGGTCAGCCTTGGGGGGGACACACCAGGGACAAGGGATAGCCCTGGGGACACGCACCAGGGTGTCAGGGGACAGTGTGAGGACAGGGGACAGCCCTCGGAACATGCACTAGGGACAGCATGGGGACAAGAGCCAGCGCTGAGGGGACATGCCAGCCTTGGGGTCACACACCAGGGATGGGACAGCATGGGGACAGCCCTGGGGACACACACCAGGGACAGGGGACAGCCCCGTGGGGACACGTTGGCCAGCGGACAGCCCTGGAGCCAGGAAGGGACACCCGGAGCCGCTGGGGACAGATCTGGAGCCGAGGGACGTCCCCAAAACCCCTCGGGGGGAGGGGGGACACCCAACCCCCATGGGGGGACATCCCTCGGTCCGGTGGGGACACCGGGAACTGTTGCGGACACCCAGAGTCAGGGGCCACTCCCGTGTCACCCCCAACCCTGGGGACACCCCTGGGAGGGGGGGGTGGTGACACCCAGACCCAAGGGACATCCCCAGACCCCCCCCCCCCCCTCCAGGGGCCACCCCAAACCCTTGGGGACATCCTCAACCTCTCTGTGGGACCTTGGGGACATCCCCAACCCTTATGGGACCTTGGGGACATCCCCAGCCCCCCTATGGGACCTTGGGGACATCTGTGCCATCTGGGGAGGGGACACCGGGGATCCACTGGGGACAAGCGGTGAGGGCGGGGTGGTGGGGAGACCCGGCTCGGGGGGGGGGGCCACCACCCTTTGGTTTGTCCCCAAAGCCACGCGGTGACTTTGTCCCCGTGTCCCCACGTCCCCATGTCCCCGTGTCCCCCTAAATGCCTCCTCTTCCTCCCGGCGCAGAGGAAGAGCCTGGACCTGGCGCTGCCGGCGGCCCCCGCCAGCGGGAAGAGCTTGCCGGGGCCACCGGTGCCACCGGGGCCACCGGGGTCGGGGACAGGGATGGTGCCGGTGCCGGTTCAGATCACCCTTCGCTTTCACCTGCCCAAGGAGAGCGAGGCCGAGCCCCCCCCGGCCCCCCCGCCCGGCGGCCAGCGCCCCACGGTAACCCCCAGGGTCCCCAAATGTCCCCAAATGTCCTTAGTGGGTGCCCTGACAGGTCCTGTGGTGGCCCCCGGTGTCCCCGTGGCATCCCCGGGTTCTGGAAGGTCTTTGTCACCATCGCTGTCCCCAACGGGTCCCCATCACCGTCCCTGTCCCCAGGGGGTGTCTGGTTTTGTCCACAACAGGTCCCTGTCCCCAGCGGGTCCCTGTCACTGTCCCTGTCCCCAGTGGGTGCCTGGTTTTGTCCCTGATGGGTTCTTGTCCCCAGTGGGTCCCCGTCCCTGTCTCTGTCCCCAACAGGTCCCCGTCACCGTCCCTGTCCCCAGTGGGTGCCTGGTTTTGTCCCCCATGGGTTCTTGTCCCCAGTGGGTCCCCGTCCCTGTCTCTGTCCCCAACAGGTCCCCGTCACCGTCCCTGTCCCCAGTGGGTGCCTGGTTTTGTCCCCAATGGGTTCTTGTTGCCAACGGGTCCCTGTCACCGTCCCTGTCCCCAGCAGGTGCCTGGTTTTGTCCCCAGTGGGTTCTTGTCCCCAGTGGGTCCCTGTCTCCAGTGGGTCCCCATCCCTGTCCCCAACCGGTCCCTGTCACTGTCCCTGTCCCCAGTGGGTGTCTGGGTCTGTCCCCAGTGGGTCCCCGTCCCCAACGGGTCCCCACCACTGTCCCCAGCAGGTGTCTGTCCCCAACAGGTCCCTGTCCCTGTCCCCAGTGGGTCCCTGGTTTTGTGCCCAACAGGTCCATGTCCCCAACAGGTCCCTGCTCCTGTCCCCAGTGGGTCCCCATGACTGTCCCTGTCCCCAACAGATCCCCATCACTGTCCCTGTCCCCCGTGGGTCCCTGGTTCTGTCCCCAACAGGTCCCTGTCCCTAATGGGTCCCCATCACTGTCTCTGTGTCCAGTGGGTCTGTGGGTCTGTCCCCATGGGTCCCTGTCCCCAACAGGTGCCCTTCACCGTCCCTGTCCCTAGTGGGTCCCCATCCCGCCCAGGTCTCTGTCCCCGTGGTCCCCCCCAGCCGAGTGTCCCCAGCCCCACTGTGTCCCCTCCAGCACCCCAATGTCCCCATCACTGTCCCCACAGCCCCCCTCCCACGGCCGGGTGTCCCCATCCCTGTGGTGGGGTGTCCCCTGAGCCTTCCCCTCCCAGGGCAGGGCTGTGCTGGGGCCATACTGGGAGCACTGGGGGGCTGCTGGGGTGATACTGGGGATTGCTAGGGGCTACTGGGGCAACACTGGGAGAACTGGGGGTGTATTGGAGACTGCTAGGGGCTACTGGGGCAATACTGGGAGTATTGGAGGGGCCACGGGGGCGATACTGGGAGCACTGGGGAGCTGCTGGGGTGATACTGGGGACTGCTAGCGGCTATTGGGGCAACAGTGGGAGCACTGGGGGGCTGCTGGGGTGATACTGGGAGCACTGGAGGGGAGCACTGGGGACTGCTAGGGGCTACTGGGGCAGTAGTGGGAGCACTGGGGAAGGACAACAGACTCTCTTACTGCTCCCAGCTGCCCCACAGCAGCGGGGCTGGGCCTTACTGGGAGGGACTGGGAAGGACTGGGAGGGACTGGGAGGGACTGACGGATGTCCCCGCAGAAGCGTAAGGTGGAGGTCGTGTCACCCGCCACCCCCGTCCCCGCCGCCACCGAGACCTCGCAGGCCTCCGTCTTCCCCCAGGTGAGACCAGTGCTTCCCAGTAACCGCCCAGTAACAGCAGTAAGCAGCCGGTAATGCCAGCAACCCCCTCCCCAGTAAAACCAGTAACTGCCCAGTAGCAGCAATAGTTGTTCAGAAACTTTGTGTTTCCACCAGTATCAGGTAGCAACTTCCCAGTAACACTGGTACTTCCCAGTAATACCAGTATACCTTTAATAAAAGCAGTAACTGCCCAGTAACACCAGTATCTGCCCAGTAACACCAGCAACTTACCAGCAAGAGCAATACCTGTGCAGTAACTTCTTCTTCACACCAGTAGCAACTGGGAGACTTCTAATAACCCCAGTCATTTCCCAGTACTTCCCAGTAACACCAGTATTGTCTTAGTAAAACCAATGATTGCCCAGTAACACCAGTAACTGACCAATAACACCAGTAACTAACCAGCAAGAGCAGTAGCTGTGTGGTAACTTGTCATTCAAACCAGTAGCAGCTGGTGAGGTCCCAGTAACACCAGTAACTTTCTACTACTTCCCAGTAATACCAGTAACTTTCCAGTACTTCCTAGTAACATGAGTATTCTCTTGGTAAAGTCAATAAGCTCCCAGTAACACCAGTAACTAACCAGTATCACCAGTAACTACTCAGCAAAGCCAATTGCTATGCAATAGCTTCCCAGTAACACCAGTAGTCTCTTACTAAAGCCAGTAAGCACCCAGTAGCACCAATAACTAACCAGTAACCCACGAGCAGCTGACCAGTAACACCAATAACTAACCAGTAACCGCCCAGTAACACCAGTAACTGCCCAGTAACACCAGTAACCGACTAGTAATCACTTAGTAACGCAAGTGCCACTTAGGAGCCCTCCCCCACTCTTCCCAGTAACCCTCCCAGTACCCCCCACACTCCCTGGGGGGGTCCCCAGACGGTGGGGGGAAAGGAGGGGGGGTCCTTGATTCCTTGGGGGGTCTCCAGCCTCTTGGGGGGGGGGTCCCCAAACCCTGGGGGGGGTCTCCAGCCTCTTGGGGGGGGTCCCCAAACCCTGGGGGGGGTCTCCAGTCCCTTGGGGGGGGTCCCCAAGCCCTGGGGGGGGTCTCTAGTCCTTTGGGGGAGGTCCGCAGGCCTCTGGGGGGGGTGTCCCTCATCCCTTGTGGGGGTCCCCTGACTCTGGGGCGGTCTCCAGTCTCTTATGGGGGGCCCCAAACCCTGGTGAAGGGTCTCCAGTCCTCTGGAGGGTTCCCCAAACCCTGGGGGGGTCCCTATGCCCTAGGGGGGTTCTCTCCTCCCTCTGGGGGGTCCTATGACCATTATGGGGGTCCCCAGCCCCTCGGGGGGATCCCCAGCTCCTGGCGGGGGGGGGTCCCCAGGTCCTGGGGGGGGGGGGTTGCTGACCCCCTTCCGTTGCAGAACGGCTCCGCTCGCCGGGCAGTGGCCGCCCAGCCGGGACGCAAGAGGAAATCGGCCTGTCTGGGCACTGACGAGGTGGGGGACACGGGGCGGGGGGGGGGGGATGTGGGGGACATGGGTGGGACACAGGGGACATGGGGACACAGGGGGCCAGGGGGACACTGGGGGGATGGGGCTGGCCAGCACTGATGGGGCTGGGGGCAGAGGTGGGGGGCAAGGAGGGGAGAAACAGCCTTGAGATGGGGAAACTGAGGCAGGGAGGGGAGAAGCGGCCCCTGATTGAGGGAAACTGAGGCACAGGAGGGGAAATGGGGGCAGAAAAGGGGAAAGGAGCCTTGAAATAGGGAAACGGAGGCACAGGAGGGGAGAAGGAGCCTCTGATCGAGGGAAACTGAGGCGGCAGAAGGGGAGAAAACAGCCCTGAAATGGGGAAACTGAGGCAGGGAAGGGGAAATGTGACCAAAAAATGGGAAAACAGCCTTTAAATGGGGAAACTGAGGCAGGAGAAAGGGAGAAAACGGCCTTAAAATGGGGAAAACTGAGGCAGGGAAGGGGAAATGGAGCCAGAAAAGGGAAGGAAATTAATCCTAAAGCGGAGAAACTGAGGCAAGGGGAAGCGACCCCTGGTTGAGGGAAACTGAGGCAGCGGAGGGGGCAACAACCCTAAACTGGGGAAACGGGGGCAGGGGAAAGGAAACAAGGCAAAACAAGAAGGAGGAAACCAACCTTAAAGTGGGGAAATCAAGGCAGGGGAGGGGAAATGGCGCAAAAAAGGGGGAAAACAGCCTTGAAATGGGGAAACTGAGGCAGAAGAGGGAAAATGGGACCAAAAACGGGAGAAAACCCAACCTTAAACTGGGGAAACTGAGGCAGGGGAGGGGAGAAACAGCCTGGAAATGGGGAAACTGAGGCTCAGGAGGGGGGAAAGGAGACTGATCGAGGGAAACTGAGGCAAGGAAGGGGAAATGGGAAGCAAAGGGAGGGAAACCAATCTTGAACTGGGGAAACTGAGGCAGGAGAAGGGAAAGAGAGCAAGATAACAGAGGGAAACCAACCTTAAAATGGGGAAACTGAGGCAGGGGAGGGCAGAATCAGCCATCAAGCAGGATGAGGTGGTCGGGGGGGTGTCTCACGGATGGGGGTAACACCAAATGAACCCCCCCACACACCTCCCCAAGGACTCTCAGGACTCGTCGGACGGAGCCCCCTCGGCGCCGCGGATGACGGGCAGCCTGGTTTCGGATCGCAGCCACGACGACATCGTCACCCGGATGAAGAACATCGAGTGCATCGAGCTGGGGCGGCATCGCCTCAAACCCTGGTACTTCTCCCCCTACCCCCAGGAGCTGACGGCGCTGCCCGTCCTCTACCTCTGCGAGTTCTGCCTCAAGTACGGCCACAGCCTCCGCTGCCTCCAGCGTCACCTGGTAGGGACCCCCCCTCAACAACTCGGGACCCCCCCCCCCCCCCCCCCCTCCCCGGGGGATTGGGGATCCCCTCCGAGCGGATCTGCCCTCCTTGGGGTGGATCCAGCTTCCCTGGGGTGGTCTGGGGGCCCCCAGGGGTAACACCGACCCCCCTTGGGGTAACACCGAACCCCCCAGGGCAGATCTGAACCCCCCCCCCCCCTGCCCAGGGTGGATCGGGGACCCCCCGCGGGCGGATCTCGCCTCCCTAAATTGGCATGGGGACCCCTAGGGTAACACTGAAGCTCCCCGGGTGGATCTGAGCCCCCCCTGGGGTAACACCAACCCCCCCCAGGGCAATTGGGGACCCCCCTGGGTGGATTGGGGACCCCCGTGGGGCAGATCTGCCCTCCTTGGGGTGGATTGGGAGCCCCCAGGGTAACCCCCCCGGGACCCCCTCAGGGTGGATATGCTCTCCCTGGGGCAGCTCAGGGACCCCCAGGGTAACACTGACCTCCCCCCCAGGGCACCCCAAAGCAGCACGGGGGCCCCCAGGGTTGATCTGACCCCCCCTGGGATAACACAGGGACCCTCCCAGGGCAGATCTGGCCCCCTCTGGGGTAACACCAACCCCCCCAGGGCAGATCTGAGCCCCCCCCTCCCCCCCGGGTGGATTAAGGAACCCCTGGGGCAGATCTCGCCTCCCTGGGGTGGCATGGGGACCCCCAGGGTAACACTGACCCCCCCGGGGTAACACCGACACCCCCCCCGGCAGATCTAACCCCCCCGGGGCATCAACCCCCCCCCCCCCCAAGAGCACACATCTACCCTCCCTGGGTGCCCAACTCCCCCCCCACCCCACTATTTACCTCTCTCAGGGGATGCTACCCCCCCCAAACCCCCCCAAATCTCCTCCCCAGGGTCCAATTCACCCCTCACCCCCCTTTTTACTCCCCCCACCCCTTTTTTTGCCCCTCCCCAGACCAAATGCGACCTGCGACATCCGCCGGGCAATGAGATCTACCGCAAAGGCACCATCTCCTTTTTTGAGATCGACGGCCGCAAAAACAAGGTAAAGCAGGATGGGGGGGTCCAGAGGGGCACCCCCAAATACTGGGGTTCCCTCTGACCCCCCCCTCCCCCCGGGACACCCCCCCCCAGAGTTATTCGCAGAATCTTTGCCTGTTGGCCAAGTGTTTTTTGGACCACAAGACGTTATATTACGACACCGACCCTTTTCTCTTCTACGTCATGACCGAGTATGACTGCAAGGGCTTCCACATTGTCGGCTACTTCTCCAAGGTGGGGGGGTCCTGGGGGGCTTCCAGGAGGTGGGGGGGTCCTGGGGGGCTTTTTGGGGGGGTCCTGGGGGGGTCAAAGGGGATTTTGAGAGGGTTGGGGGGGAGCTGGAGGGGATCTGGGGGAGCCCTGGGGGATGAAGGGGCAGAGGAGGGTCCTTTGGGGCTGAGAAAGGGTCCTGGGGAGGTTTGGGGGGGGCTGGGGAAGGGTCCTGGGGGCATCCCTGGGGGATGGGAGGGGGGCTGAGGGGTGGGGAAGGGTCCGGGGCGAGGCTGAGGGGGGTTTAGCGGGTCTTGGGGGGGTCCCAGGGGACAGAGCTGTGTCTGGGGTTTTGGGGGTGGGGGGAAGCTGGGAAGCCCCCAGGGTTTTAGGGTCCTCAGCAGGCTTTTGGGAGACCCCCGGGGTGGGATCTTGGGGGGGGGGGGGTGGTTGAGAGGGGGCCTTTGGGGGTCCCTGGGGTTTTTTGGGGGGTCCCAAGGAGCTTTGGGGAGGTCCTAAGGGGTTTGGGGAGGCCTGGGGGGTTTTACAGGGCTCCCAGGGGGGTTGGAGGGTTTTTTGGGGGGGGGGGGGGTCCCCAGGGATTTGGGGATCCTGGGGGGTTTTAGGGAAGTCCCAGGGGAGGTTGGGGGGGGGGGGGTGTCCCTGCAGGCATGGGGGCTCCCAGGGGTTTTGGGGGTCCTGGGGGGTTTAGGGGGCATTCCAGGGGGTTTTGGAGAGGGGTCCCAGGGGGGTGTGGGAGTCCCCAAGGGGGTTTGGGGGGGGTCCCAGGGCTTTTGGGGGTCCAGGGGGGTTTTGGGGTGCCAGCTGATGTTGGCGGGGGGGGGTTCACAGGAGAAGGAATCGACGGAGGATTACAACGTGGCCTGTATCCTCACCCTGCCACCCTACCAGCGCCGGGGCTACGGCAAGCTGCTCATCGAGTTCAGTGAGCGACCCCCCCAAATTCCCCCCCCGGGACCCCCCCAAATCCCTGGGGGCACCCCTAAACCCCCAGGAACCCCCCCCAAATCCCCAGAGACCCCCCAAACCCTCCCCAAGGCAGACACCCCCCACCAAACATCCATTGAGACACTTCAAAACTCCTCTGATAAACCCTTAAAACTCTCCGGGGCAGGGAAATAGCCCCCCCTGGGGACCCCAAAAATGCTTGGGGGGGCCCCAAAATCCCCTTGACAGGTTCTGAAAGCTCTTTGGGGGGACCAGCACCCTCCCAGAGACCCCAAAAATGCTTTGAGGGACCCCAAAATCCCCCAAAAAGGCTCTGAAAACCCTCCCAGAGGGTCAACACCCCCCTGGGGCACCCCAAAATACACCGGGGACCCCAGAAACCCTCCATGGGGCAAACCCCGCAATGGGGGGGACCCCAAAAACTCTCCCAGGAGGCCAACCCCGCCCAGGGCATCCAAAAATACACCAGTATCCCTCATTGGGGGGGTCAAAACCCTCTGGGGGACCCCAAAATTCCCTCAATGGACCCCTGCAGACCCTCCTGGGGATGGGGAGGCAACCCCAAACACCCTCTGTGGGGCAAACCCTATCTAGGGTACCCCAAAATACACCAGGGGACCGCAAAAACCCTCTGTGGGGCAAAGCCTGCCGTGGGGTGGAGACCAAAAACCTTCTGTGGGGCTAAGCCTGGGGGGGAGACCCCAAAAACCATCCTGGGGGCAAAACTCCCCCCCAGAGTCCTCCAAAATACACCAGGGAACCCCAAAAAACCCTCCATGGCACAAACCTGCTGGGGAGGACCCCAGAAGCCCTCCCAGAAGGCCAAACCCTGCTTGGGGCACCCCAAAATACACCAAGGGACCCCAGAAACTCTCTGTGGGGCAAATGCTGCCAAGAGAGACCCAAAAACTCTCAGAGCTTCCCCCTGCAAGCATCTAATAATACAACAGAGAACCCCAAAAACTCTCCATGGGGCAAACCCTGCCAGGGGGGACCCCAAAAATGTTCTCAGAGTGCCAAAGCCCACCCGGGGCACCCCCAAATCCCTCCCGGGGGTGGCAAAGCCCTCTAGGAGACCCCAAAAGGACCTTGCAAACCCTCTTGGGGATGGGGGGGGGGGGGCAACCCCAAAGCCCCCAGTGGGGTGGGGCGGGATGGGAGGGCCCCACCCAGCCCCACCCTGGTGTGACACCCCCCCCCCACGTCCCCACCGCCCCCCCCAGGCTACGAGCTCTCCAAGGTGGAGGGGAAGACGGGGACCCCCGAGAAGCCGCTGTCAGACCTGGGGCTCCTCTCCTACCGCAGCTACTGGTCCCAGACCATCCTGGAGATCCTCATGGGGCTGAAGGCCGAGGGGGGGGAGCGCCCCCAGATCACCATCAAGTAAGCCCCGCCCCCCTCCTAGATGCTCCGCCCCTCCCCGAGGCTCCACCCCCCTCCCCAAGGCTCCACCCCCCTGCTTTCCCCAAGTGATCCCAGGCACCTGGGGAAATGGCTGCTCCTCCTGGCCCCGCCCACCTTGCCCAAAGTCCTGCCCACTCAAGGTCACACCCTGCTCTAGACCACACCCCCTCCCTCTTAGGCTCCACCCCAACTCTTTAGGCTCCACCCCCTCATTTGTCCCAGGGGACGCCAGGAACAGGGTACTCTTCTGAGCCCCGCCCACCCCACCTGAAGCCCCTCCCAGCCAGGACACGCCCTCATGTGCTAGACCACACCCCCATCCCTTTAGGCTCCACCTCCTTTTCTCTAGGGGTGCGCCCAGGGAACAGGGCACCCCTCCTGGCCACACCCACCCTGCCTGAAGACCCACCCACTCCAGGACACACCTCTAGGTGCCACTCCCCTTTAGGCCCCACCCCCCTCCACTCAGCCACACCCCCATGGACAAAGCCCCACCCCACCCATTACCCCTTTAGCCCCGGGGCAGGACCACACCCTCAGGCCCCACCCACCCCTAAGCCCCACCCCTTCTCCCTGAGACCCCACCCCCTTCCCTAGCCCTCAGGGCTTCCCTGGGACAGGGCAAGAGGGGTCCTTGAGTTTGGGGGGGTTTGGGGGAGCCCAGAGGAGGATGGGGGGGGTGAGGGGGGTCTGGGGGTGCCACATCCCCCCCATGCCCCCCCAAAACCGCCCCAGCGAGATCAGCGAGATCACCAGCATCAAGAAGGAGGACGTCATCTCCACCCTCCAGTACCTCAACCTCATCAACTACTACAAGGTGCGCCCGGACACCGGCGTCCCCCCCCAGGCTGGGGGAGGGGGGCGTGGGCACCCCAGGGTCCCCTGAGTTGTGGGGGGGGTGGGGCACCAGCACATCTGGGTCCCCCAAAAGCCTTGGGGAGGGGACCCCCAACTCCCCTTCGGAGCATCACGACACTTCGGGGCATCATAGTGGGGGGCTGCCCAGATGCCCGCGTCCCTCCTGGACGCCTGGGTCCCCCCCCAATATCTGGGTGACCCCCCCTGACGCCTGGGTGACCCCCCCCGATGCCTGGGTGACCCCCCGCAGGGGCAGTACATCCTGACGCTGTCGGAGGACATCGTGGAGGGACACGAGCGGGCGATGCTGAAGCGGGTGCTGCGCATCGACGCCAAGTGCCTCCACTTCACCCCCAAGGACTGGAGCAAGCGGGGCAAGTGGTGAGGCCACGCCCAGCTGCCACACCCACTCAGGCCACACCCACCGGCCACCCCACCCCCCTCATTACCCCACAGCCGCTAATTAAACATCGTCACCGGGTCCTCGGCTCTGGCTCCTTTATTGAAGGTGGATGGGGGGTGGGGCTTATACAGGCTCCACCCCCACAGGGGAGGGGCTTCACGTGTGGGCAGGGTCTGTCAGGGCTCCGCCTCCTCGTCGCTGTCGTCGGTCTCGCGGACGGGGGCGTGGATCTGGGGGGAGGGAGGGGGTGAGGGGGGACCCCTGGCACCTCCCACCCTGCCCCCCAAGGGGGGACCCCGGCACCCGGGACTCACCGCGCAGGCGAGGGGCCCCCACTGCAGCGCCAGGGCCAGGCCCCGGGCAGGGGAGGGGACGGTGTCGGCCCCCCAGTCCGTGATGACCTCAAAGGTCCCCGTCACTGTCGCGCACCGCTCCTAGGAGGTCAAAGGTCAGTGGGGGGCACAGGGCACAACCTGCCCCATAGAAAGGGATTTAGGGGGCAACGGGGGGGGGGGGGGGGCTGTGCCACACGGAGGGAGGGGATATGGGGGGGCTCTACCCCACAGCGGGGGACATGCGCCCCCCATGTGTGGGGCAGCCTCACCTGGGGGTCTCCCTCGTTGCCGAGGGGGGGCTCCTCCTCCCGCAGCAGCACCCCCCGGTAGCCGTGGGGCAGCGGCAGCTCCCGGCCCCCCATGCGCCGTCCCCGGAACGAGGCCCACAGCTCTGGGGGGGGGGGGGGCGTCAGGCCCCCAAACCTGCCCCACAGTGGCCCTGTGCCCCCCCAAACGGCTCCCTCAGACTCCCTCCCCCAGCCCCACGGCGGCTCCCACGGCCCCCCAAGCCCACCCCACTCCCCCAGACACCCCCCTCAGCCCCACAGTGACCCCCCCGGGTCCCCGCTCTCCCATCCCGGCCCCCCACCCCCCCGCCCAGGCCCCGGAGCCTCCCCCCGGCCCTCCCCTGGGCCCTCACCGCCGCCGGGGCCGGGCTGGGCCCGCAGGAAGGCGGCCACGGGCGCGGGTCCGTCGCGCTCCACCCGGCAGGGCAGGAGCTGGGCCGGCAGCCGGGGCTGCACCGCGCCGGGAGCCGCCCGCAGCCGCACCCCCGCCGCCATGGCGGGCGCCGCCGGAAGCGGAGGTGACGAACACGATCGCGCCGGAAGTTACCATGGCGGCGGCGCGAAGCACCATGGGAGTTGTAGTTCTGGGCGGGGACTTCCCTCCCACATCCCCACCCCCATAGGACACCCGTTCCCCCCGCCCCCCAGCCCCCTCCCAGCCCCATGGATCCCCGTGTGTGTCCCCAGCCCCACAAGGACTCCCCCACATCCCCCTCTCAGCCCCACAGATCCCTCTATGGGCCCCCCATGGCCCCCCCAGCCCCATGGAACCCCCATGGCCCCCCCAGCCCCATAGATTCTCCATGGGACCCCGCCGTCACCCTCCAGCCCCACAGGGACCCTCCCCAGCCCCATGGATTCCCCCTGGGACCCCCATGACCCCCTCCCAGCCCCAAAGGGACCCCCCCCCCTCCCCCATCCCCACGGATCCCTCCGTGGGACCCCCATGGGACCCCCCCTTGTCACCTCGCCCCCCCCCCCCCCCGAGATGGACAGACGGACAGACACCGGCTCTGCGCTCCCCGTGTTCGTGGGGGGTGACGGGGAGGGGGAGGGGGCGACCACGCCCTGACACGCCCCCGTCACAGCCCGACACGCCCCAATACATGTCGACACACGCCGTCACGCCGCGTCATGCGCCGTCACAGCACGTCACGCCTCCCCCTGCCCCCGCAGCAGCCGGGCCAGGGCCACCAGCCCCCCCCAGCGCTGACACCTCAGCTCCACCCATCCCCCCCCCCGCCCCCCCCCCTCACCAACGCCCCCCCCGGGGGGGGAGGGGCGGCCGCCGCCGCACCCAGCCCCCCGCCCCCTCCCCCCCCCCCCGTCCAGCAAAAAGGGGGTGAGGGCGGGGGGAGGGGACCCCCCCCCCCTTTAAAACCAAACGGCTCTCGGGGTGCCCCCCCAGGGCCCCCCACATGGCGCGGAAAGCCCGGCGGCGGCGGGGGGGGTCCCAAGGGGGGGGGGCAGGGCGAGGGGGCGGAGTTGGACCCCTAAAGGGAGGGGGAGGGGGGGGGAGGGGGGCGAGGAGGACCCCTCCCCCACCTGGCGATCCCCCCCCCCGGGGTGAAAATGGCGGCGACGTGGAGGGTGGGGGGCAGGGGGCGGTGGGGGGCGCAGGGTGAGGCCCAGCTCGGCCCCCGCCCCCCCCCAGCCCCGCCAGGCGCCCCTCGGCCGGGGGGGGGTCCTGGGGGGTGCAGCCCCCCCACCCGCAGCTGAAGCGCCAGGATGCGGGGGGGAGGGGCTGCGGGCGGGGGGGGGGAGGGGGGGCTGCACCCGAGGGGGGGGGGTCCTGCGCTGGGGGGGGCTGGTGAATCGTGGGGGAGGGGGTCCACAGTGGGGGGAGGGGGGGCTGGAGGCGGGGGGGAGAGGGGATGCACCGGAGGGGGGGAGGCCTGCAGCGGGGGGGGGGGGTCCCCAATGGAGGGGGGGGGCCCATCAGCGTGGGGGGGGGCCCCCATGGAGGGGGGGGGGGCCCTGCACCAGGAGGGGGGCCCGCACCGGAGCGGGGGGGGTCCTCCACCATGGGGGGGGTCTCTACTGCGGGGGGGGGTCCTCCCCATGGGGGGGGTCCCCATTTAGGGCCCCCCCCAGCAGCTCCACCCTCAGCCGCAGCCTGACCGCCACCGGCCCCCCCCGGGCCGCCACCGCCCTCCCCCACCCCTCAGGATCTTGGGGGGCCCCGGGGGGGGGCGGGGAAGGGCGGGGGGGGCCCAGGCAGGCAGCGCAGGCAGCAAGGGGGGGCAGGTGCAGGCAGGAGGGTGGGGGCACCCCCTCCATCACCCGCCCCCCCCGGCCTGGGGAGGAGGGGGGGGGGGTCGTAACGGGTGGGGGTCCCCAAAACGGCGGCTAGTTTGGGGGGGCCCAAAGCGGCGGCCAGGGCGGCATGGAGGCGGGGCGCGGTCACCCACGTCGGGGTCCCCCCCCACCCCAAAAAAGAGGGGGGGGTCCTAAAGGGGGGGAGGGCAAAAGGGGGGACCCCCAAGAGGGGAGGAGGGGGGCGGCGGCGCTCAGCACCCCCTGCCCCCCCCCCCAGCCCCCCCTTTCCGCCGCCATCACCCGCCGTAGGTACCCCCCGAATTTGGGGGTCCCCCCGGGGGGGGGGCCGGGGGGGTCGTCAACACCTTCAGAACCCCCCGAAGTTGAGGGGTCCCGGGGGGGGGAGGGGGGGGTGTTAAAGACCTTCGCCCGCAGGGCGCCCCCTAGAGGGCCCCCCAAAACTTTCGCCAACTCTAATAAATGGGGGGGGGCAGCGGGGTGACCCCCCGCTAATAATTTTTCGGCTGCCCCCCCCAATTTGTCACCGATGTCCCCCCCCGAACCATCGGCTATAGGTGACAACCGCCCGGCAAAACAAAATGGGGTGGCCCCCCCCCCAAGGAGACCACCAACCCCCGCAACCAGCCCTGCCCCCCCCCCTTCCTTCGGACCCCCCCCATTTTGGGAGCAAAAAGCTGCCGCCGCCTCGAAACGGGGTAAAAATATTTCGGGGGGGTCCCCTCCCCCCGGGAAAAGGGCAGCGGTGAAGCGGGGGGGGGAGGGGCGGCGGCGGGGCCCTCCCCTTTTTTTTAGGGCCCCCCCCCTCTAACAAGCAGAGGAGGTAGAAGAGGCGTAAGGGGGGGGGGAAAGCGGGGTGTTGGGCTAAAGTGGCTAAACGGGGGGGGGGGGAGCCCCCCAAAACCACCCCCCCCCCCTTCAGGAGGGTGGCGTGGAGGGGGGCGGGGTCCCCCGTGGCGTAAGGGGGGGCCCCCCCCCAGGGCCCCCCCCCCGGTTTGGTGGCGGAGGAGCTGGGCGTGGGCAGCCGGGGTGAGGAGGAAGGCGGAGGGGGGGGCTGGAAGGGGGAGAGGGGGGGGTTAGAAATTGGGGGGCTCGTTGGGATTTGGGGGGGGGGGAACCCCTGGGGGAGGGGCCTGGGATTGGAGGGGGGCCCTGGGGAGGGGGGGCTGGGGGGAGGGGGGGCCCTGGCAGGGTCCCAGGGGATCTTGGGGGGGGGGCCCTGGGGTCTGGAACCCTGGGGGGGGTACCTGGGAGGGGGCCCACCCAAGACTGGGGGGGGGACAGACAACCTTGGGGGGGGGATCCTGGGATGAGGGGGGGTCCCTGGGGGGGGTCCTGGGGAGGGGAGGCTGGGATGGGGGCGGGGGGCGACCCTGGGATTTGGGGGGGTCCCTGGGGTCTGGAACCCTGGGGGGGGGAGGGGTCCCTGGGAGGGGGTCCACCAGGATTGGGGGGGGACAAACACAACCCTGGGGGGGGGGGGGTCCTGGGATGAGGGGGGGTCCCTGGGACTGGGGGGGCCCTGGGGAGGGGGAGGCTGGGATGGGGGGGGGGGCGACCCTGGGATTTGGGGGGGGTCCCTGGGACTGGGGGGGATCCCAGGGAGGGGAGGCTGGGGGGGAGGGGCTGGGGGGGGGTCCCTGGGGGGGGGTGGAAACCCTGGGGAGGGTCTCCGGGGTCTGGGGGGATCCTGGGGGGGCCTGGGATTTGGGGGGGGGGGGTGTCCCCGGGATGGGGGGGGGGAGATCCCCAGGATCGGGCCCCCGGGGCTGCGGCACTCACCGGGACGGGGCGTCGCGGGGCCCCGGGACCCCCCGGGATCCCCCCCGGAGCCGTCGCAGGGATCCGCCGGATCTGCAGGGAGGGGCGGGGGTCGGGGGGGTGTGGGGGGGATCCCCCAAACCTCCCCACGGGGCACCCCAGGACCCCTCCCAGTGCCACGCTGGGGTCCCTCCCAGCACCCGAATGGGACTCACTGGGATCTCTCCCAGTACCGTAATGGGACCCACCGGGACCTCTCCCAGTACTATTATGGGATTCCTCGGGATCCCTCCCAGTACCATGGTGGGACTTACTGGGATCTCTCCCAGCACCATAATGGGACCCACTGGGATCCCTCCCAGGACTATTATGGGATGCATGACTATCCCTCCCAGTACCACTATGAAGTTCCGCAGGATCCCTCCCAGTACCGCTACGGGACTTACTTGGATCCTTCCCAGTACCGCTATGGGACTTACTGGGATCTCTCCCAGCACCATAATGGGACCCACTGGGATCCCTCCCAGGACTATTATGGGATGCATGACTATCCCTCCCAGTACCACTATGAGGTATGGGACCCACTGGGATCCCTCCCCCCACCATGACGGGGTGCTCCCCCCCCCCCCGACCCCCCCGCCCCTCCCCCACTCACCCTCCCCCTCCTCCACCAGCAGCAAGGCCAAGGGCTGGATCCCGGGGGTCTCCCGAGAGCGGCTCCGGAGGGGTCCCAGGCGTCCGGGGGGGACCCCAGGCGTCCGGGCCCGCCGTAACTCCCGCAGGCATTCGGCCGCCGCCGCCGGGGCC